>NC_069500.1:1095441581-1095515824 GCF_027579735.1 Bombina bombina
GAACCTTTGAAAAAAATTCTTGGAACTGAGGCTAGGCCAAACGGAAGAGCCAAAAAAACTGGTAATGCTTGTCTAAAAAGAGAATCTCAGACACTAAAAGTGATCTGGATGAATCGGAATATGCAGATACACATCCTGTAAATCTATTGTAGACATATAATGCCCTTGCTAAACAAAAGGCAGGATAGTCCTACAGTAACCATCTTGAATGTTGGTATCCTTACATAACGATTCAATATTGATAGATCCGGAACTGGTCTGAAGGAATTGACCTTCTTTGGTACAATGAAGAGATAAAATAAAACCCCAGCCCCTGTTCCAGAACTGGAACTGGCATAATTACTCCAGCCAACTCTAGATCTGAAACACATTTCAGAAATGCTGAGCCTTTGCTGTGTTAACTGGGACACGGGAAAGAAAAAAATCTCTTAGCAGGAGGCCTTAACTGAAGCCAATTCTGTACCTTTCTGAAACAATGTTCTGAAACCAGAAATTGAGAACGGAATTGATCAAAATTTCTTTGAAGAAAACGTAATCTGCCCCATACCAGCTGAGCTGGAATAAGGTCCGCACCTTCATGGGTACTTAGGAGCTTGCTATAGGTTTTCTATAAGGCTTGGATATATTCCAAACTGGAAATAGTTTCCAAACTGATACCGCTCCTGAGGATGAAGGATCAGGCTTTTGTTCCTTATTGTGAGGAAAGGAACGAAAATGATTATTAGACCTAAATTTACCTTAGATTTTTTATCCTTTGGTAAAAAAAAAATTCCCTTCCTTCCAGAAACAGTTGAGATAATAATTTATTACCCTGGAAAAGAAAGGGAAAGCAAAGTTGACTTAGAAGACATATCAGCATTCCAAGTTTAATCCATAAAGCTTTGCTAGCTAAAATAGCTAGAGACATATACCTGACATCAACTCTAATGATATCAAAAGATGGTATCACCAATAAAATTATTAGCATGTTATATAATAATAATAATGCTATAAAATTATGATCTGTTACTTGTTGCGCTAAAGCTTCTAACCAAAAAGTTGAAGCTGCAGCAACATCCGCTAAAAATATAGCAGGTCTAAGAAGATTACCTGAACATAAGTAAGCTTTTCTTAGAAAGGATTCAATTTTCCTATCTAAAGGATCCTTAAATGAATTACTATCTGCCGTAGGAATAGTAGCACATTTAGCAGGAGTAGAGACAGCCCCATAACCTTAGGGATTTTGTCCCAAAAAAACTCTAATCTGTCAGATGGCACAGGATATAATTGCTTAAACGTTTAGAAGGAGTAAAAGAATTACCCAAATTATTCCATTCCCTGGAAATTACTTCAGAAATAGCATCAGGGAGATTAAACACTTCTGGAATAACTACAGGAGATTTTAAAAAAAACCTTATTTAAACGTTTAGATTTAGTATCAAGAGGACCAGAATCCTCTATTTCTAAATGCAATTAATACTTCTTTAAATAAAGAACGAATAAATTCCATCTTGAACAAATACAAAGATTTATCAGCATCAACTTCTGAGACAGAAACCTCTGAACCAGAAGAACCATTATTAGTATCAGAATGATGATGTTCATTTAAAAATTCATCTGAAAAAAGAGAAGTTTTAAAAGACTTTTATGTAAACTAGAAGGAGAAATAACAGACATAGCCTTCTTAATGGATTTAAAAATAAAATCTCTTATGTTTATCAGGAACACTCTGAAAATTAGATGTTGACGGAACAGCAACAGGTAATGTAACAGTACTAAAGGAAATTTTATCTGCATTAATAAGTTTGTCATGACATACAATACAAACAACAGCTGGAAAAACAGATACCAAAAATTATAGCAGATACACTTAGCTTGGTAGCTCCAGCACTAGACAGCGATTTTCCTGTAGTATCTTCTGACTCTTGCAATATGTAAGAGAAAAAACAACATATAAAGCAAAATTGATCAAATTCCTTAAATGACAGTTTCAGGAATGGGAAAAAATGCCAAAGAACAAGCTTCTAGCAACCAGAAGCAATGAAAAAAATAAGACTTAAATAATGTGGAGACAAAAGCGACGCCCTTATTTTTTAGCGCCAAATAAGACGCCCACATTATTTGGCGCCTAAATGCTTTTGGCGCCAAAAATGACGCCACATCCGGAACGCCGACATTTTTGGCGCAAAATAACGTCAAAAAATGACGCAACTTCCGGCGACACGTATGACGCCGGAAACGGAAAAGAATTTTTGCGCCAAAAAAGTCCGCGCCAAGAATGACGCAATAAAATGAAGCATTTTCTGCCCCCGCGAGCCTAACAGCCCACAGGGAAAAAAGAGTCAAATTTTTGAAGGTAAGAAAAAATGATTAATTCAAATGCATTATCCCAAATATGAAACTGACTGTCTGAAAAATAAGGAAAGTTGAACATTCTGAGTCAAGGCAAATAAATGTTTGAATACATATATTTAGAACTTTATAAACAAAGTGCCCAACCATAGCTTAGAGTGTCACAGAAAATAAGATTTACTTACCCCAGGACACTCATCTACATGTTTGTAGAAAGCCAAACCAGTACTGAAACGAGAATCAGCAGAGGTAATGGTATATATAAGAGTATATCGTCGATCTGAAAAGGGAGGTAAGAGATGAATCTCTACGACCGATAACAGAGAACCTATGAAATAGACCCCGTAGAAGGAGATCACTGCATTCAAATAGGCAATACTCTCCTCACATCCCTCTGACATTCACTGCACGCTGAGAGGAAAACCGGGCTCCAACTTGCTGCGGAGCGCATATCAACGTAGAATCTAGCACAAACTTACTTCACCACCTCCATCGGAGGCAAAGTTTGTAAAACTGAATTGTGGGTGTGGTGAGGGGTGTATTTATAGGCATTTTGAGGTTTGGGAAACTTTGCCCCTCCTGGTAGGAATGTATATCCCATACGTCACTAGCTCATGGACTCTTGCTAATTACATGAAAGAAAAGTTTATATTTGTTTATAATTGTATTACAAAAAAGCAATGCCGGCATCTGTTACAAAGTAAAATAGTACAATTAAAATAGGATAAGAATCAACATAAAATATAAAACATCAGTGTGTAGTGCTGTAAGTAACTATAAAAATAATAATATGTTGCAAAGTAACACAATGTTAAAATTTAAACAGAGTCAATGTTACCGTCCTTTCACAATCAGGCCAGTGATTAGAGTGTCTGATCCAGCTGTTTATATGAATGCAGGTATGACTTGGAAAATTCCCTCTGCGTTGTAAGAATCTTCTGGCTTGTATCCAATGACTGTGAGTTAAATTTCAAAGTCACATTCACAGCCGTATTTGCGGGATGTCCCGTGCTGTGGACCGGTTCCGGTCAGGAGGTCAAAGTGCAGGAGTAATGATAAGCAACGACAGACTTTGTTTCTTTGAAGTAAAAATGAATCAGACTGCTTTTAACAAATGTGGGTCATGGGTGGGAATTACGCATATAGAGTCAATTCATATATTAAAGAGGCTCAATGCACCGCACCTACCGCATATGTAAGTCAAGCAGTTGTATTGCAAGTGAAGTTTGTAACAGTGTCCATATTATTCAGATTCCAGTGCTGGACAGAAGAAAGTAGATCATGGGTATGATGGTATTTCCAGGAAAAAACAACTCTGTGAATTAGAGTTGGTCTCAACCACCTTACCTATTACTTAATTTCACAAGTTATGAGCAAATTTCTACGCGTTTCAGCCTAGTCAGGCCTTTATCAAGATGCTCATTATGGTCTTTCATGAATTTAAATACACTGTGGTTCTCTGTGATTGGATCAGAGAGGTTCATGTGATTAGATGAGAGAAAGTCATGTGATTAGATGAGAGAAAGTCATATGACTGGGTTTTACCATGATTTTTCTGATGAATGTTAGAACTAATGAGGATTGGAGTAAAAGCATTTAGATTGTTCACTAGATCTATATACCAGAGATAATACAAAAAATTGTACATGAAATATTTCCATGAAAGATTATGGAAAAATATGAAAAAAAATAAAATATATATATATATATAAAACCACTAGCAGTACGTATTTGCAACAAAAAACTTTTTTAGTGGTGATTAAGTCGTGAGTATGGTTAACTCTAAAAAATATTGAAGTGAAATACTATAGAAATATGATAATATCAAAAACACATCCTTTTTTGGAAGACATATCTTTTTTTTGAGAAACATATCCTTTTTTGAAAGACATATCTTTTTTTGAAAGACATCGTTTTTTGAAAGACATATCTTTTTTTGAAAGACATATCTTTTTTTGAAAGACATATCTTTTTTTGAAAAACATGTCGTTTTTTTGAAAAACATGTCGTTTTTTGAAAAACATGTCGTTTTTTGAAAAACATGTCGTTTTTTGAAAGACATCTTTTTTTGAAAAACTTATCTTTTTTTGAAAAACATGTCGTTTTTTGAAAAACATATCGTTTTTTGAAAAACATATCGTTTTTTGAAAGACATATCGTTTTTTGAAAGACATATCGTTTTTTGAAAAACATATCTTTTTTGAAAAACATATCGTTTTTTGAAAGACATATCGTTTTTTGAAAGACATATCGTTTTTTTGAAAGACATATCTTTTTTAGGAGTTACATCTTTTTTTGATTGTTAAATCTTTTTTTGAAAGGCATGTCATTTATTAATGTACTTTGAAGTCTAGATTATAAAATTGAGGTCTAATTCAGAATTAAGGCCATACGGGTGAAGACTTTTATAGTTGTATATAAATTCCGCTTCTTTCTTGGTGAGGAGTGTGTTCATATTTCCTCCTCTATTGCCTAAATTCATCTTTTTAATTCCCCAGAATTTAAAATGTTTCAGGTTACTAGAATGTTTCTCTTTAAAATGTGCATAAAGATTAGTGTCAACAGATTCGTGTTCAATTTTTAATATGTGTTCACGTATTCTGTCTTTTAACGTATTTTGTCTTTTAACATTCTGCTCGTTTGTCCGAAGTAAAATAATTTACAAGAGCATTGAATGCAATAGATAATGTTTTTGTCTGTACATCTAATCAGTTCTCTAAAGGACTTGCATGAATTGCACGGGTAGAAACCAACAAGTGCTTCACCTTCGAGATCTCTATCATTTTTTGTTTTATTCTTTTTGAATTCGCTAGGTGAAAGCCAATTCTTTAGATTTTTTTTTTTTTTAAAGATAACATCCGGACGGTTTTTTAATCTCTGACCTAGAACTTGGTCTTGTTTTAGGAGATACCAGTGTTTTTTAAGTATCTTTTTTTATCTCTGAATGTTGTACACTATAGTTAGTGATAAAAGGTATGAATAGATTGTCTAGGTTATTCTCCTCTAAGTTGTGCTTTTTAAGAGGATTTCTTTTTTCTTTGTTTTTTGTGATCAAAAGTGATTCTCTGTCTATATTGGCAACTTCTTTCTGTGTCCTCTCTATTAGTCTAGGGTTTTAGAGGGCAAGGGAGAGACAGATCTCAGTGGAATGGTAATAGGAGAGGAGGGGTGAATACCTCTGCAGACAGATCTTGCTGGAATTGTGGGGCTCATGATCATTGGCAGCGAGACTGCCCACATCCTAAAAGGGATAAAAATGATCAGTATGATGGGAATAATAACTCCCCCCAGAATCCCAGCAACGCTCCTAGATACCAGATTCCCTGGACTCAGCCTCCTTCCCAGAATCAGAATAATACCCACTAGGATTGCCAGCAGAAGGGACTTCTCACATGTTATATGGCTCAATTGTCTTATCATTGGCACGATTTACCATTAATGTCCTTAGTTGTGCAAGATGTCCCACGTGATTTTTTTGGTAGATACCGGAGCAACAAAATCTAGCATTTCTGCTAGAGAATACAATGGGTCAGTAACTAATACATGTGAAAAATCTGTTGGCATTGGAGGAGTCCCAATTATGTGTCCCAGAACACCCCCTTTAGAGGTGTATCCAAATGATAGCCCTTCAGATAGGGTTACTTATGCTTTTCGCATAATACCCAATAGTCCTGTTAATCTGTTGGGAAGGGATTTAATGGCTAAAATGCAAATGTCTGTTAACATAGATTCTAAGGGTGGACTGCATGTTGACACTCCCTGGGATATGGTTCAGTCACTGTATGCAGCTGATCATGAACCTGCCCTGACTAAACAACTGTACCTTGACACTGACAGTTTACAGACTCTTGAGAATGAGTTTGAGTATGCCTCACACCCTGACAAAATTGTGACACAAGCTTTTTACAGACCCTGGATTACTGACAATGTTGATAGAAAAATGTGGAAAGCACCAGTTAAAGCAGTTATACTCACACCAGATACAGTGTATTTGCAAACACCTGAACATTTGTTGGTATGGAAATATGGTAGGGGTATTGTGAAAACTCCTAAGATTATACCTGTGCAGTTAGAGCCAGATGCATTCACACATGCTTCACACATCACTAACGACATTCCAAATGCACTTGGTGAATTGACACAGAGGTTATGGGCCACTGGGTCTAATGATCCAGGTTTCATTTCATGTACACCATATAAAGCTACTCTCAAACCAGATGCTAAACCTGTATATATTAAACAGTACCCTTTGTCAAAAGAAAAGGAACAGGGAATAGCTCCTGTAATTAAGGACCTATTATATAAGGGAGTTATTAAACGTACACTGTCACCATACAATACACCTATCAATCCTGTTCCTAAACCTGGAGGTAAAGAATACAGATTTACACAAGACCTGCGAGCAGTAAATGCCTTAGTGCAACCACTTGCCCCGATAGTGCCAGATGTTAATGCCATTTTAACAGCCATCCCAAGTACTGCAACTTGCTTTACAGCCATTGATCTCTGCAGTGCATTCTTTAGCATCCCTGTGCATCCCGACACTCAACCGTTGTTTGGTTTCACGTACTTAGGGGATCAGTATACGTGGAATCGATTGCCAATAGGCTTTATTGACTCCCCTGCCGCATACTCAGCTGTAGTTCATAAGACCCTAGAATCCTGGACACCTCCTGGAGGTTCCACGTTGATACAGTATGTGGATGATTTGTTGTTGTGCAGTGTTGATGAACTGACTCTCTCCATTTGCTTCAGCACTTAGAAGATGCAGGACCAAAAGTGACTTTGAGAAAAATGCAATTTTGTCTTCCACAAGTAACATACCTGGGTTTTGTTCTTTCAGCAGGCAAGAGACTGTTATCCCCTGAAAGAGTTAAGGCTCTCATGGTTCTTCCTCGACCACAAACAAAGACTGCTATGTTATATTTTTTGGGTATGGTTACTTACTGTAGGCAATGGATACGAGACTGTTCATATTATGATCATATTTTATGCTCAGTTACAGGTCAGAATGAACCAGAACAAATCCACTGGACACAGGCTCTTGATGAGGCCTACCGCACCCTCAAGCAGCCTCTCTGTTCTGCTCCAGCCTTAGGTTGACCGAACTATAATCTACCATTTCACCTGTATTGCACAGAAGGGGGAGGTACAGCAGCAGGGGTCCTTGCTCAAGAACACGGTAATGGGTACAGAGTGGTAGCTTTTTTTTCAAAATTTTTGCCAACGGTGGTACAGGGTATACCAGCATGCTTATAATGGTGGAGGCGGCACAAACATTGGTACTGTCACATTCTTTGACATTGCATACATCACATCAAGTCTTGCAAGTGTTAAACAATCTCACTACACAACATATGACCGCACAGAGAAGGTCAGGCTATGAAACAATTCTCACATCTACTGGTAACCTCACTATCAAATACATTGCACCTACAGGAGGCCCAGCACCTTTTTTACATGCATTAATTTCTAATGGTCCTTTAGAACACACTGATGACCACAATTTTATAGACACGGTACACACAGAGACGTCACCGCGTCTTGATTTGCAAACAACCCCACTAGAGGAGGGAGAAGTTGGTTTTTGTTAATGGGTCATGTTCTAAACCTGCTGATAGTGTTTATCTTACAGGCTTTGCCATGGTACAGTTGCCTAACACAGTGATTACTGCTGGTTCCCTGCCTTTTGTGTCAGCTCAAGCAGCTGAACTGGTAGCCTTAGCTCAGGCATGTAGAACGTTTGCAATGAAAGATGTGACCATTTACACTGACTCAAGGTATGCGTTTGGAGTTTTTTGGAGTGATTTGGCTGAATGGAGGTTTTGTTGCTGCTGATGGTAAGAGTATCTCACATTCTACACTGGTAAAGGAACTCTTGGATGCAATTAAATTGCCACATAAGCTAGCAATTGTTAAATGTAAAGGTCACAGTACTGACTCCACTGACATTAGGTTTGGTAATGATTTTGCAGACACAATAGCTAAAGAAGCTGCCCTTAAGGGACCACCACACCCTGACTATATCAACACTAATACACATGAACAGTTACATATGGCAATGATTCCTGCACTAGCATCTGATGTGGATGTGGCGCACCTACAATTTGGCGCAACTGAAACTGATTTACAGACTTGGATGTCTGCAGGTCTGACCAAAGGCCAGGATGGCCTGTGGTCAGATGAGGAGGGGAGAGTGGGAATACCACAAATAGCTGCACCCTTGTTTATTAGTCATGTTCATGGTTTTGGCCACATAAGTAAACAACAGACCAAGAATCTGATGACATCCAAATATGTAATTAAAGATCTGTCGCACATGATTGATAGACAACTGGATAGATGTCTAACTTATGCTAGAAATAATCCTGGAGGCCTTGTACATGGTAAACTTGAGCATTTACCACCCCCTGATGGCCCTATGCAGGTATTGCAAATTTATTTTACACACATGCCGACTGCTCGAGGTGGGTACAAGTATCTTTTAGTCATTGTTGATCAATTCAGTAAGTGGGTTGAGGCGTTTCCAAAGACTAGAGAAAATGCACGTACTGTAGCTAAGATATTTTGCAAAGATATTATTGCTCGTTTTGGTTGTCCATTACAGATAAACAGTGATAAAGGTACTCCTTTTACCTCGCAGATTACACAAATGGTTTGTACTATGTTATCCATTGATTGGAAATTTCATATTCCTTATCATCCACAGTTGTCAGGGCAGGTAGAAAGAATGAATAGAACCATTAAAGATAAATTCAGGAAGGGAACTGGTAGTACATTTACTAATTGGCTTGAACATTTACCTGAAGTTTTGGCAGAAATCAGAATGACCCCTAGCAACACTACGCGTTATTCAACTTTTGAAATGTTAATGGGCAGACCTTTTCCAACCCCATGGTGTAAACAGAAAGATTCTCCTGTGGTAAGATATAAATGTTGTAAGGGAAGATTATGTGAGTAAATTGATTGAAACATTGAATGGCATCTATGGTGATGTTTCTTCTACTCTGCCTCAACCCACAGGTACCCCAACACATCCGTTCAAGCCTGGAGATATTGTCCTGGTGAAACAGCTCCACAAGAATAAGTCATTGGATCCTCCTTTTGGCCTTCCAACTACAGTGATTTTCGCGACGAAAAACAGAATTTATGTTTACCTGATAAATTACTTTCTCCAACGGTGTGTCCGGTCCACGGCGTCATCCTTACTTGTGGGATATTCTCTTCCCCAACAGGAAATGGCAAAGAGCCCAGCAAAGCTGGTCACATGATCCCTCCTAGGCTCCGCCTACCCCAGTCATTCGACCGACGTTAAGGAGGAATATTTGCATAGGAGAAACCATATGTAACCGTGGTGACTGTAGTTAAAGAAAATAAATTATCAGACCTGATTAAAAAAAACCAGGGCGGGCCGTGGACCGGACACACCGTTGGAGAAAGTAATTTATCAGGTAAACATAAATTCTGTTTTCTCCAACATAGGTGTGTCCGGTCCACGGCGTCATCCTTACTTGTGGGAACCAATACCAAAGCTTTAGGACACGGATGAAGGGAGGGAGCAAATCAGGTCACCTAAATGGAAGGCACCACGGCTTGCAAAACCTTTCTCCCAAAAATAGCCTCAGAAGAAGCAAAAGTATCAAATTTGTAAAATTTAGAAAAAGTGTGCAGTGAAGACCAAGTCACTGCCTTACATATCTGATCAACAGAAGCCTCGTTCTTGAAGGCCCATGTGGAAGCCACAGCCCTAGTGGAGTGAGCTGTGATTCTTTCAGGAGGCTGCCGTCCGGCAGTCTCATAAGCCAATCGGATAATGCTTTTAATCCAGAAGGAGAGAGAGGTAGAAGTTGCTTTTTGACCTCTCCGTTTACCAGAATAAACAACAAACAAAGACAAAGTTTGTCTGAAATCCTTAGTAGCTGCTAAGTAAAATTTGAGAGCACTAAAAAACTCTAAGCCATCTCCGTGGAGATGTTGCCTGTACAACGGCAAAGAGAATGACTGGGGTAGGCGGAGCCTAGGAGGGATCATGTGACCAGCTTTGCTGGGCTCTTTGCCATTTCCTGTTGGGGAAGAGAATATCCCACAAGTAAGGATGACGCCGTGGACCGGACACACCTATGTTGGAGAAACCGCTGTCCTCACGGAGGAAGCCCCAGTATGGATCCATGCGAATTGGATCAAGAAAGCACCAGACGACGTCAACCCTGGCTGCCCCAGGATTCCATTGAGTATCGAGTAGTGTGGTACCTCTGTCCGGCAGCGTTCCTGATGTCAACTCTTATCATCCTGGTCCTGATCCTCAATCCTGGTGCGCTCCTGCACAAGCCCAAGCCATTCCCTAGTCCTGGTGTGCCCCGGCACAATGATAATAAAAGTGTAATTGACAATGTCACTAATCCCTTATCCTTCCCTCTCACCCGTGACACAAGAGAAGTTGCATGTGTCATTGTGGGAAACTGACAATGCATTTGTTAAAGCTGCAACTAACGTATACAAAGTGACTAATCAGACTGCCTTGTGTTGGGTTTGTGGCTATGTGCCTCATGGGGGGAAATGGGGTTATCCTTTTGTTGGTTTTCCTATCACCGCACACAACTTGACACAAATGATAAATGATGATACTATGTGGAATTTTACACCAATAAGTAACACTGATAAAGGTTCTGAAAAGGATAGAGTTCACTTAGTTAATTGTGTAAACGATGGTGTTATTGTTTCCCATAATCTTAATGGTACTATTTTTCACCCCCATACACTAAGTCAAAGGCCCACTACAGTTGCTTTAATCTATAATGCAGCTACACCAGTTAATGCTACACTGTTAGATGTATGGGATGGGTCTTATCTTTCTTTTGAGTATATTCACAACTTTACTGCTAATTACACTGAACCACATAACACAATTCGTAACTGGTTTTGGTGTAACAATAGAAATATAAGTAAGCAGACAGGTGCTTCTCCAGAAGCTAAGAGGAGAAGATTTCCTTCCTGTCCTCCAGTTATTAAGTTACCTTATGGTTATTATTGGCTTTGTTAAAGATGATGGGCAGTTAAAATTATACCATGTAGCCATCTATCACCCTGTTACTTGGGTTACATATTCCCAGCATGACACACTGATAAACTGCGTACACGTAGAGTTCCTAGACTCACAGTTAAGACTAGTAATACCGAAATAGCTACTGCATCCTGGTTTCCTACTGCAGCTGTAATGCTATTATATTATAAGCTTAATTTGTTTGCCACACTTGTAGATGCAGCCTTCAATTATACCGCAGATGCCATAGAGTCCTTGACTGTGCAACAAGAACAGATAGCTCAGACCGCTCTCCAGAATAGAATGGCTTTAGATTATTTGCTAGCCGCAGAAGGAGTTGTATGTAAGCGCATAGGTTCTTCTTGCTGTGTTTTTATTTGGAATAACACTGGTAAAATACACCATGATCTTGATACTTTGCATGACATTCAATCACAGATACGTAAACAGCCTAAAGTCTCTTTGATGGTATAGATTGGACCTTTGGTCTGGGTTCCTTGGTAAAAATTTTTTAATGGGTATTGCATTTATTCTTTCGCTGTTTCTTGCTATCTTTTTTATATATAAGCTTACTATGTGTGTGATTAATAAGCTTACCCGTACTCATCATTCTTTTTCTTCTATAAGGTACGACGAGTCCACGGATTCATCCTTTACTTGTGGGATATTATCCTCCTGCTAACAGGAAGTGGCAAAGAGCACCACAGCAGAGCTGTCTATATAGCTCCTCCCTTAGCTCCACCCCCCAGTCATTCTCTTTGCCTACTCTAAGTACTAGGAAGGGTAAAGTGAAAGAGGTGATAAAATGTTAGTATTTATTTTCTTCAAGCAAGAGTTTTTTATTTTAAATGGTACCGGTGTGTACTATTTTCTCTCAGGCAGCAGATGGATGAAGACTTCTGCCTGGAGGCTAATGATCTTAGCATTTGTCACTAAGATCCAGAGCAGTTCCCACAGAATGGCTGAGGAGTACAAGAAACTTCAGTGTGAGGAACGTTTTTCATGCTATATAGCAGTGAGCTATGTTCAGCCATTTTTTTCTGGAGAGACTGTGGTATTTCAGAATTGGCTGACAGTATCCCCATGAGGGTAAGGGTAAGCAGTAATCCTAAGAAAAGAGTGGTATTACTAAGCTTGCATATAGGGGCTAAGAAAAAAATGGTTGACACTGAGTTTGAATGTTTGTGGGCAAACGTTTATTGACCTGGGAGTACTGATAACGTTTTTGGCAGTGAAGTTTTTTATACTTTATTAGAGGGTACACTTGGCTTCTGTTTTAGGTTTGAGAACCCACATGGCTAGTTTGAGACCGTTCTGGTGGGGTTCATTTGGGCTGAGAGACATCGAGTGAGATGGGCGGGGCCTATTTTCGCGCCTCAGTTGCGCAGTTGTATTTGCAAGTCTAGCAGCAGGCTCCAACTCCTGTGGGCCCTTGTGGAAGTTTTGGGCCAAATTGAAGCTTTAACCCTGTTGTTCCAGTTCCCTGAGGGCAGGTAGGCGCCACAGCAGGGCTGTGGCGAGGTGCAGGGGGAGTTTTTTAAGGATTTAGACCGTTATTAATGATCCGGTTTTTACATAAGGGTTAAGTGTTCCTTTCCTTGTGGGGCAAACTTACGGCTAGATTTAGAGTTCTGCGGCCAAAGGGGTGCGTTAGCTACGCGTGCTTTTTTCCCCCCCGCACCTTTTAAATACCGCTGGTATTTAGAGTTCACAGAATTTTCTGCGTTAGGCTCCAAAAAAAGGAGCGTAGAGCATATTTACCGCCACTGCAACTCTAAATACCAGCGTTGCTTACGGACGCGGCCAGCTTCAAAAACGTGCTCGTGCACGATTCCCCCATAGAAAACAATGGGGCCATTTGAGTTGAAAAAAAACCTAACACCTGCAAAAAAGCAGCATTCAGCTCCTAACGCAGCCCCATTGTTTTCTATGGGGAAACACTTCCTACGTCTGCACCTAACACTCTAACATGTACCCCGAGTCTAAACACCCCTAACCTTACACTTATTAACCTCTAATCTGCCGCCCCCGCTATCGCTGACACCTGCATATTTTTTTTAACCCCTAATCTGCCACTCCGTACACCGCCGCAACCTGTATTATACCTATGTACCCCTAATCTGCTGCCCCTAACACCGCCAACCCCTATATTATATGTATTAACCCCTAATCTGCCCCCCACAACATCACCGCCAGCTACCTACAATAATTAACCCCTAATCTGCTGACCGGATCTCGCCGCTACTCTAATAAATGAATTAACCCCTAAAGCTAAGTCTAACCTAACACTAACACCCCCCTAAATTAAATATAATTTAAATCTAACTAAATAAATTAACTCTTATTATATAAATTATTCTTATTTAAAGCTAAATTCTTACCTGTAAAATAAACCCTAATATAGCTACAATATAAATTATAATTATATTGTAGCTATTTTAGGAATAATATTTATTTTACAGGCAACTTTGTAATTATTTTAACCAGGTACAATAGCTATTAAATAGTTCATAACTATTTAATAGCTAAAATAGTTAAAATAATTACAAAATTACCTGTAAAATAAATCCTAGCCTAAGTTACAATTAAACCTAACACTACACTATCAATAAATAAATTAAATACAATACCTACAAATAACTACAACTAAATAAACTAACTAAAGTACAAAAAATAAAAAAGAACTAAGTTACAAAACATAAAAAAATATTTATAAACATTAGAAAAATATTACAACAATTTTAAACTAATTACACCTACTCTAAGCCCCCTAATAAAATAACAAAGACCCCCAAAATAAAAAAATGCCCTACCCTATTCTAAATTAAAAAAGTTCAAAGCTCTTTTACCTTACCAGCCCTGAAAAGGGCCATTTGCGGGGCATGCCCCAAATAATTCAGCTCTTTTGCCTGTAAAAAAAAAACATACAATACCCCCCCAGGTTCACCGATCCGTCCTCCGAAGTCTTGATCCAAGCCCAAGCGGGGGCTGACGATCCATAGTCCGGCTGAAGTCTTCTATCAAGCCGCGGCTGAAGAGGTCCAGAAGAGGCTCCAAAGTCTTCATCCTATCCGGGAAGAAGAGGAGATCCGGACCGGCAACCATCTTGATCCAAGCGGCATCTTCTATCTTCATCCGATGACGAACGGCTTGTGCCGAAAATACACAAGGATCCATCTAACCCCCCGGGTAGACCCATAGTGTCAGGGGTCAATTCCCTCACAAGCAATTTATCGGCGTATATAGACCAATTTTTACAGACTTATGTTGTAAAGACAAAATCATATTTGAAAGATACCTTAAGTATCCTTAACCATTTAGAAAAACTCGAGTGGAATCCAAATTGGTGGTTGGTGACTAGTGATGTTACGTCACTCTATACCATAATAGACAAAAATCTTGGCATAGCATCAGTAAAAAACATCCTAGAAAAAGATGACTCTTTGGATAAAAAACAACTTGAGTTTATTTTAGACAGCATAGCTATAATTCTAGAAACCAACTACTTTTGGTTCAACCACCAATATTATTTGCAAGTAGGAGGCACAGCGATGGGCACCAGATTTGCGCCCAGCTATGCCAATTTATATGTGGCCAATTGGGAAAATCAATATATTTACAACTCTAGCTGGGCGCAATATCTGGTGTCTTATCATCGCTACATAGATGACCTTTTCTTCATATGGTCAGGAAGTGAGAACCAATTACTTGAATTCATGGAATATTTGAAAATAAATGAGTTCAAAGTAGCTCTAACTTGGAATTATAGTCAAACCAAGGTAGAATTTTTAGACCTTGAAATATACATTGAGAATGAAATGTTGAAGTCGAAAAACTTTTTTAAGAGCATAGACGTAAACAATTACATAAGCCTCGAAAGTTGTCATCAAAAACATTGGCTTAAAAATGTCCCTAAAGGTCAATTCGTCCGACTGAGACGTAATTGTAAAGAACAAGATATGTATAAGGTTCAATCTCAAATCCTAAAAAAACGTTTTTTAAAGAAAAATTATCCAGCTAATTTTCTAGATGAAAAAATAGAAGAAGTAACCAACATGGACAGGTCAGATTTATTAAAATATAAAATCAAAAATAAGAAATTCACTGATGATAAACTAGCAAATAGACTTATCTTCCAACATAGCACTCAGAGTGGAGAACTTAGGAACATCATACAAAAACACTGGGGAATCCTCACAAGAGATGCAGCATTAAATGAATTTTTAGGCGATGGACCTAACATAATTTTTAGAAAGGTTCCCAACCTTAAATTTCAACTATCCCAATGTATTAAAGAAGTAGACAACAACAAAGTAAAAAATTGGTTGCTACCATCTGAAATGGGTTTTAGAAAGTGTCAATTCTGCAATGCTTGCAAATTTATGAAAAAAACTCCAAAATTCTGTAAAAAATTCTTTTCTGGAGATAACAAAAGGGAGTACAGTATAGATCAATTTATTACTTGCAATAGCAAAAACGTAATTTACATGTTACGATGCTCATGCAATTTAATCTATATAGGGCGTACCTCTAGACTTCTGAAAATTAGGATGAATGAGCATATTTACAATATTGAAAAGGGTTATGCTAATCATACAGTATCGTCTCACTTTGATAAAAAGCACAATAGAAATGTAAAGGATTTGGAATTTCTGGGCATTAGGAAATTAGAACTGAATTGGAAGGGAGGAGACACACAGAATAGATTGGGACAATTGGAAATTAAGTGGATCCATATTATGGATAGCTTGATACCCAATGGTCTTAATAAAGATTTTGAAATCCATCACTTTTTGTGAAAGTTATTTATAAGTACAGCTACGAAGGCTATAAAATCTATATATGTCTTGTTTTATTTTTATTTTATTTTTTTTATTTTTTTTTTTTATTTTTTTTTAAAATTTATAATATATATATATATATATATTTTTTTTTTAAAAAGAAAAAAAAGAGGGAAAGGAGAAAAAAAAAAAAAATTAAAATTTTTTTTGTTTTAATATTTTTTTATTTTATTTTTATTTTATTTTTTTTATTTTTTTTTTTATTTTATTTTTTTTTTAAATTTAAATTTTTTTTTTTCTCTTTGTCCACACTCATATTGTCAGTGCTAGGTAGTTTTAGAATGTTTCACAAACTTATTTTCAATATATGGAACCCCAAATGTAAAATTAAACACATAGTTAGAAACAGTAACCTCAACATCCTATCATAACTTTTCAGCACAAACACATACAAGTACAATATATGTTTTTAAACATGCCACATGCTAACAAATAAAATCTATTTTTGAAAACATTACGATACAACTAGGTTTATAATAAGGCTAGTAGTTTAATTATGGTCCATAGGACATATAGTCAGTAACATCACTTAAACTAAAAAAGATATAACTAATACCTTCACAATAAGGGGTTAAAAAAAAAAAAAAAAAAAAACACACTCTTGGACATGCGCACAAACATTCCTTGACAAAGCATACCTGCGAAACGTACGTCGGAACTGAACTGTTCTATATTGAGTTTTATCACGTCTCTACACTAGCCAGGACACCTGGGGGCTTAGCGCTACTGTCTTGCTACTAAAGAGGTTTTGATTTCGGCGGTCACACTCCTGCTGATCCATTTACCTCTTTGCAAGTTTGGCGATTTGAAGCATTTATTACAGCATATCTGCTTTTGTACCCTTACATTGTGGTGTTATCAAGGCTTATGTGACGCTTTTATATATTTTAAAATAAATTTGTATCCAAGTTTTGCCTAGTGTACTGTTTTTCCATCAGTATAAAGTGGGAGTGCGCATATCCTTGAGCTTAGTGGAAAGCTCCAACAAATGTGAGTAGTCATTTGTTACAAAACAACTACTTCCTCAAAGTGCCATTACAGATTCACACTATGTTGCAATTTTCTGTTTCCTTTTTTATGGGATCTCACTGAGGAATGCTAACAAGCTGAAAAACTCATCCAGAGGACACAGACATATCCTTTATTCAGAACTTTATTTGGTTTTCCTTTTATGATTTTTGTTATCACATTTATTTCAGATTAGGGGTTAATAAATATTATGTAGGGGTCGGCGGTATTAGGGGCAGCAGATTAGGGGTACATAGGGATAACGTAAGTGGCGGCGGTGTACGGAGCGGCAGATTAGGGGTTAAAAATTTTTAATAGAGTGGCGGCGATGTGAGGGGGCCTCAGTTTAGGGGTACATAGGTAGTTTAGGTAGTTTATGGGTGTTAGTGTACTTTAGAGCACAGTAGTTAAGAGCTTTATAAACCGGCGTTAGCCCAGAAAGCTCTTAACTACTGACTTTTTTCTGCGGCTGGAGTTTTGTCGTTAGATTTCTAACGCTCACTTCAGCCAAGACTCTAAATACCGGCGTTAGAAAGATCCCATTGAAAAGATAGGATACGCAAATGGCGTAGGGGGATCTGCAGTATGGAAAAGTTGCGGAAGCAAAGTGAGCGTTAGACCCTTTCATGACTGACTCCAAATACCAGAGGGCGGTAAAAACCAGCGTTAGGAGCCTCTAACGCTGGTTTTGACGGCTACCGCCAAACTCTAAATCTAGGCCTAAGTTCCTTAATTTGAATACTTATACAAAAAATTGGAAAGATTGGATTAATTTAAAGCAGTTTTGCAGAACATGTATACTTTTTTTCTCTTAAAGGCGCAGTACCGTTTTTTAAGATTGTTATCTTTTCACTAAATAAAGTGTTTTCAAGCCTGTTTATGGTCATTACTAGCCTGTTTAACATGTCTGACATTGAAGAAAGCCAATGTTCAATGTGTTTAGAAGCCATTGTGGAGCCCCCACTTAAAATGTGTCCCTCATGCACTGAAAGGGAAATAAATTGCAAAAAACATATTTTAGCTGATAAAAGTATGTTGCAGATAAAGGTATGTTGCAGGATGATTCTCAGTCAGAAGGGAATCAGGTTATGCCATCTAATTCTCCCCAATTGTCACAACCATTTACGCTCGCACAAGCAACGCCAAGTACTTCTAGTGCGTCTAATTCTTTCACCCTGCAAGATTTGGCCGCAGTTATGAATACTACCCTACAGAGGTTTTATCTAAGCTGCCTGGGTTGCAGGGAAAGCGCAGTAGGTCTGGTGTGAGAGTAAATGCTGAGCCCTCTGATGCTTTATTAGCCACATCCGATGTACCCTCACAATGTTCTGAGTTGGGGGTGAGGGATTTACTGTCTGAGGGAGAGATTTCTGATTCAGGAAAGATGTTCCCTCAGACAGACTCAGATATGACGGCTTTTAAATTGAAACTTGAACACCTCCGCTTGTTGCTCAGGGAGGTTTTAGAGACTCTGAATGGTTGTGACCCTATTATAATTCCAGAGAAATTGTGTAAAATGGACAGATATCTAGAGGTTCCTGCTTACACTAATGTTTTTCCGGTCCCTAAGAGGATTTCGGACATTGTTACTAAGGAGTGGGATAGACCAGGTATTCCGTTTTCTCCCCCTCCTACTTTTAAGAAAATGTTTCTCATATCAGACACCATGCGGGATTCGTGGCAGACGGTCCCTAAGGTGGAGAGAGCTATTTCTACCCTGGCTAAGCGTACAACTATACCTATTGAGGACAGTTGTGCTTTCAAAGATCCTATGGATAAAAAATTAGAGGGTCTTCTAAAGAAAATATTTATTCATCAGGGTTTTCTTCTGCAACCTATAGCGTGCATTGTTCCTGTAACTACTGCAGCTGCCCCCATTAGATGATATTCTGGATAGAATTAGGGCTCTCAAGCTAGCTAATTCTTTCATTACAGATGCCGCTTTTCAACTGGCTAAATTAGCGGCAAAGAATTCAGGTTTTGCCAGGGCCGGATTGGGCAGCCGGGATACCGGGAAAAATCCCGGTGGGCTGCCGGCCAGCAGCTCAGCTGGGCCGCTCAGGCTGGCTCAGCTGCTGCAGTAGAGAGCGGCAATTAATAAGCATTTTTTTTATGCAAATGTATGGTGATCTTATTGTTACTAGACTAGTGACTGTGGCCGTTTCTAGGGGCGGGCTGCTGTGAGCAGCGGAAGTCAGAGCACTCAGAGTCAGAGACAGGCAGTTAGCGAGGGAGGAAGCAGTTTCCTTTTTCCCACGCCTGCACAGTGTGTAACACACTAGTCTGTCTGCTCTGAGCCTCTGACTGTCTCATCTCTGGCAGTGTGAGTGGGTGTGGCGTTGCAGACAGTGAGAGGCGAGCTTATGAGAGACTGGTCCCACTCCCAGGGTGGCTACAGCGATCTGGACAGCAGGTAGGTGACACTCTAACAGGCATCCGATTCCAAAGTATGTGCTGCCTGCGTGCGTTAGAGAGAGTTGGTTTAGCTTAACTTGCTATTAGGAATAGCTATAGCTGGTAAGTTCCCCTCCCGGCTCCCAGGCCAGCCTCCCTCTGTCTCACTCTCACTGGCTGCCCCCACCCCCAGAGAGCTGTGACTGTCATATTATTATTGAGCAGCAGCACCGTAACACCATCACTTCAATTGGAGCACAGCTGTACATCCCCCATTTCAGCCATGCTGCATGCAGCTGCAGAGCAGGGGATTGCTTTAGCTGGAAATCATAACCATTCCTGACTCACACACAAGTGCTGAAAGGTCAGCTGCTGGTAGCCTTATGCCCTCCCTCTCCTGTTGTGGCTCTTCCTTAGAAATCTGAACCTTCACTAATTCAAAACCAGTGGCAGTCAGTGCTGTGTCCCCCCTTCAGTACGGTCAGCAGCAGTTTCAGACATAGCACAGGACTTAGCTTCAGATAAGTTTCCTTCTAAATGTGTACAGAATTGCTGAGTGTTGCTGCTTTGTTTCATATGTTTGTATTTTTGGAGGATTTTTATTTATTTATTTATTTTAACTTCACTAAACTATTTCTAAATGAAATCCTTGCTATAAATCAGAATCCCTACCTGTCCTAGACCATTTGTTTTTCTTGTGCTACATTCTTTCCCTTTAACTCCTACATGGAAAGCAGCATATGGTAAAACCCTCCTGTATTTGTCCCAATGTGTAATCACTGAGCTCTTTGATTTGAATGTGTATGTATGTATGTATATATATATATATACACAGTATATATATATACAGGCATATATAAATATATATGTGTGTGTGTGTATATATATATATATATATATATATATATATATATATATATATATATATATATATATATACAGGTATATATAAATATATATACTGTGTGTGTGTGTGTGTATGTATATATATATATATATATATATATATATATATATATATATATATATATATATATATATACACACAGGTCTTTGTAACTGTTACAGTGACATAAAAGTTGTTTAATTAGAATGTCTGTTTACAATCTGTATTATTTATATAGATTTGCAAAACAATTTTATTTTTAAGTTGGTACTAGATTTTGATAATTTTTATGTTTTACACAATGCCTGCTCTCATACTCCTATGCAGTCACTGAGTGCCACTGATGTCACACATACACATACCCACACTACAAACACACTATACACACACACATACTACATACAAACACATGTTACATGTGTAACTCATACATGCACACTACATATACATATATACACATGAATACACACACGCTCCATACACACACTTTACCTAAATAAACACAGATGCACTACATACACACGCTACACAATCATTCACAAACTAAACACACACATTTTATATTCAAATAATTGGTCATTTGCTTAATTATCCTAACTTTCAGCTCATATTTCTGTTGTGTCAACAGTTTGCCAAACTGTGGCAAAACATTCTGGGATGCAAATAAGCAAGCTTGGTCGTCTTCTGATGCTTTTTTGTAAAATGCTTTTTTTCCCTCCAATATCAACAAAAGATTTTTTTAACACCCACCTTAAAATTATCTTTATTGCTATGACATGAAGCAGTGAAAACATGAGATTTATCAATTTATCCTCAAGATATCCTTATTTAGGTCTCAGATTGGATGTCTTCTCGCCATGGAATTTTGAAAGAAGTTCATTATAAAATAGTAGTCTTACTCATGTATAAAAATAAAACACTAGTTTAAATCATAACTTCATATGTACTGTGTATGTATGTATATGCGTGTGTGTGTGTATATATGTATATATATATATATATATATATATATACACACACACACTTGTGTGTCTCTCATATGATTCGTCTGTCTCACAAATGTGTATTGAATGTATCAGTATGTATGTGGGAGTAGTGTAGTGGGAGAATTGGGGGGGGGGGGCGCATTTTTAAATTTCACCCTGAGAGCCAGATTCTCTAGAAACATCATTGTGTGGGAGTGGCAGTGCTACTGTGTCTACAGTCTAACAGTAACCAATAACCCCCTCCGTCCGCAACGCAACCTAGTCCGCAAAGCAATCAGACTGAGTCTGTGCCTGTCTGTCACTCACACAGCTCAGTCTGTTACTGGATGAGGCCAGGGAATGATGCGGGGGTGGGCGGGCCGTCGTCTCACACACGTGACATAATCCTTCAGTGCAGAGAGCAGGGAAAATCTGAACTTCGAGGGCTGACTCACCACTGGCACTAATAACTTTAGCAGTGCCGGTCAGGACCGCCCTTTGGGTGGGGCGAGTTCGGCACTGGCCTCAGGCCCCTTGCTTCATGGTGCATATGATACCGGGTGAGGTCAGGTGGAGAGGATCCGGGACTCGGGAGCAGCATCGGACATAAGCAACAGGTCAGAGGCTCTTCTTCGCTTCTGTCTATGTCTACTTATCTTAGGTTTAAAAGAGAGATAGGAATCCATCTGTACAATTAATTGGTAAAGTTTGCAATATATGTCAGTAAGACTAAGAACAGTGTTTAGCACAAGAAGAAAATATCCCTGAGAACATATTTACAGCCCAAAAACTGAAAAGAAATAATAAAAATCATAGTAATTTCTCCATCTGCTCCAGAATTGCAAAAATTAATGTTGGCTTTGCTGTTTTTAGTTTATAAACTATTAACACCCCCTGTAACTTAAGTACTTTATGTAATAACAGAAAAGGAAAAAATGCCTGTGTGATTTTTCTGCAAAAAAACTCTAAAATTATATAGCTGAGTTTTTAACAAATCCATACAATTTCTGCCAAACATAATATCTGTGTAATTGTTCAGGGAATACAAAAGCTCATCATCCTATGATCTTACATCATATGTAGCTCACACATGGGCAGGTATCCTGTCTGATGACTTGTGGGTATGTGAGTGTGTGGGTATGTGAGTGTGTGGGTATGTGAGTGTGTGGGTATGTGAGTGTGTGAGCATGTGACTATGTATGGGCTTATTGTCACAATTATTGTCTAAGAAATTTCAAGAGTTATAACTGAAATAATAAAGTAAAAGCAGAGCAAAAGAATAAAAATAAAGGTGTGTCACAACCCATTGATCTGATGACAATAATTGTGTCACAACTTAGTGCTCACAAGCTAACGGCTGTAGCAACACACTACATGCATTTTACTTTGCTGTGTATGTAATGATGTCCTATAGCACAACATCCCATTCACTAAGGCATTGGTTATAATGATCTGACATCCCACTTGGGTATATAGCCGATATACAGGGCAGTGGCGGAACTTCCAGGGTGGCGAAAAGTTGCAACCAGGCCCAGGAAGCAGTATCTTTTTTGCCCCAAATGTGACTTTTACAGAGAATAACTTTTAATGGATTATATTAGTCACTATTGTAGCTATTGTCAAATATATGGAGGGGGCTGCGCCGGAGGGGCGGGGTTAAGATGAACGGGGCGGGTTTAAGATGAAGGGGCGGGGTTGACTCAGAGGGGGCGGGGCTGGGCCGGTCTATACAAATTTCCAGGGCTGGTCTGATTTCCCAGTCCGGCCCTGGGTTTTGCCATTTTAGTGCGTAGAGGGTTATGGCTTAAGTTCTGGTCTGCTGACGTGTCATCAAAATCTAAGCTTTTAGCCATCCCTTTCAAGGTTAAGACCCTATTCTGGCCTGAACTGAAAGATCATTTCAGACATCACTGGAGGAAAAGGCCATGCCCTTCCTCAGGATAGACAAATAAGATGAGGACCAAACAAAATAATTTTCGTTCCTTTTGAAACTTCAAAGGTGGTCCCTCTTCCTCCTCTCCTGCTGCAAAGCAGGAGGGGAATTTTGCTCAATCCAAGTCAGTCTGGAGACCTAACCAGACTTGGAACAAAGGTAAACAGGCCAAGAAGCTGCTGCTGCCACCAAGACAGCATGAAGGGGGGCAGCCCCCGATCTGGGACTGGATCTAGTAGGGGGCAGACTTTCTCTCTTTGCTCAGGCTTGGGCAAGAGACATTCAGGACTCCTGGGCTTTGGAAATTGTGACCCAGGGGTATCTTCTAGACTTCAAAGATTCTCCTCCAAGGGGGAGATTTCATCTTTCTCGATTGTCTGTAAACCAGACAAAAAGAGAGGCGTTCTTACGCTGTGTAGAAGACCTATATACCATGGGAGTAATCTGCCCAGTTCCAAGAACAGAACAGGGGCAGGGGTTTTACTCCAATCTGTTTGTGGTTCCCAAAAAAGAGGGAACCTTCAGACCAATTTTAGATCTAAAGATCTTAAACAAATTCCTCAGAGTCCCATCCTTCAAGATGGAGACCATTTGGACTATTTTACCAATGATCCAGGAGGGTCAATATATGACCACCGTGGATTTAAAGGATGCGTATCATCCCTATCCACCAAGACACAGACACAATCCTACAGGAATTTTGATACAGCACAAGCGGGTCATTTTAATGTATCCCCTGATTTCCAAACCTATGTTACTCCTCAGGCTAAATCAGCTATTTACCAGCAGGGGGTGAATTACCAAGCAGGTGTCTCCTATGATATAAATCCCTTTCCACCTTTACAGGGTACATCAACATTGGCTGGACCAGGCATTAACACCATTAGAAAAGAAAAATACAGCGCTAAAATCTAAAGGTTTATCTTAAGCCCCATCTACTGCACATTCTGCATATATTGAAGCAGTATTTTGGCCTACACATAACATTCTGCATATATTGAAGCAGTATTTTGGCCTACACATAAATTTATGGGAAACAATTGCTATATGTGTTAACACTTGAGGAGTTGATACAAACATAAGGAGTAACCACTATATTGACATTTTCTAACCAGCAACATTTGTTTTCCAATCTTGATACACACTGGATCCCCCAGCAACAAAGAGGAACATCTGAAGTTACCTTAGATTGGACATTCTCTTAGCCAGCAATATTGTTTTTTAAAAAAAATTTTGTCTTTTGTTTTTTGATTTTTTATATATTTTTTCATTTTTTCATTTTTTCATTTTTTACATTTCTAACTTTTGGGGTGGTATTCCATATAGTATTTTTCTTCTGATTTATTTTATTTTTATTTTGCTGCAGGGAGACGTCCCGCATATTGTGGAATTCATTTTTGATAGTAAATCTTTTTAAATTACTTGGTGTACTGTCTTCTTTATTATGGATGCTTAATTAATGCTGATTAAGTGTGTTGGTTTCTCTTAGCTTTTAGCGCCCTCTCATTTACGTTTTTTTTATTAACACCATTAGAACAGCTCAGGACACAAAAGCTATTGAGCAGGTTTTTTCACTCCCCCAAAAAGGCCCGGGGAGGGGGAGAGGGGCAAGCAGAGCTTCCGAGAACAGGTACCCCCAGAGATCCAACAGGTCACAACAGAAGTACCATCTTTCGAAGTAATTAACCTGTCAGACTACACACTCTCAGAAATGGAGGTTAGGGTTCTGAGCCATGGATTGGGTTTCACTCCTACAAGTAACTTTAACTTGTTTAGAACAATCTTAGATGTGAATAAACTTATTCGAAACCTAACTCTACGAAAACACTTCCATGGCTCAGAGAGGGCTGAGAGTACACATACCACAGAGGTCATGGATACATTAGAATTTATTGACTTCTCAGATCAATGGGATCTAATAAACTTGAGTGGTTTGTTGAGAGAAGGCATTTTATCCCCTGAGGTCAGGAAGGATAAAATGATCAAGTTTAAACAACCCTCTACCTTCTATCCGATTCAGTCAAGGGGTGATACCCTTGAAAATTTCTATAGCCGTGTAGAGGCTGATCTTATTGAATTAAGTAAAACTGAATCCAGAGGGAAAACCAACCTAACCAGTAAAGAGAGGGCGGCCCTCAATAAACTTAGCAAAGATCAGAGTATTGTGATAAAGGCCGCGGACAAGGGAGGATCTGTTGTGGTACTAAATAGGGCTGACTATATCAAAGAGGCACACAGACAACTCTATGATCAAGATAGCTACACTAAGTTAGACTATAATCCGGTGTGACTTTTTCAAAAACAACTAAAAAGTCTTCTGGATGAAGGTATGGAATTGGGGTTTCTTGACAAAGAAACATTTGACTTTTTATTAGTCAAGCACCCTGTTACCCCAATTTTTCACCACCTGCCAAAGGTGCATAAATCTTTGGAGGAGGTAAAGGGTCGACCGATCGTGAGCGGTATAGGCTCACTATCTGAGAACTTGTCCCAATGGTTGGATGCTGTACTCCAGCCATTGGTCCAAAATTTGCCCAGTTATCTAAAGGATACCACACACGTGCTAAATGTCCTCGAGAAATTGTCATGGAAACCTGAGTATATGTGGGTTACGGTGGATGTGGTGTCGCTGTATTCAAGCATTCCCCATAATGAAGGGGTTAAGGCCATACGGTATTTTTTGAACGACTACACCACATACACCGCACAGTTTCAAGATTTTGTTATTCAAGTAACATTATTTTTGTTAACCCACAATTACTTTGAGTTTGAGGGGGAGTTTTTCCTGTAGAGGCGTGGGACAGCTATGGGGCCCAAGTTTGCCCCATCCTACGCTAATTTATATCTTGCATGGTGGGAGCTGTCCCACGTCTATGCACAGAGTAACCCCTTTTTAGAGGACATTATCGTCTATCGACGTTTCATAGACGATCTGCTCGTGGTGTGGAAGGGAGGCATCGACAAAATTCAGCATTTCATTGATTGGATTAATATAAATGAACTAAATTTGACCTTTACTTTTGATGTTAATGATCATGAGATTAATTATCTGGACATCACCATTAAAGGTCAAACAGATGGCACAGTTCAAACATCCAGTTATAGGAAACCTATCTCTGGTAACACCTTGCTTCATGGCAAGAGCTGTCACCCACCCCATGTCCCGTACGCGACTGCTAAAGGACAACTCATCCGTCTAAAAATAAATTGTTCGGATGATGGTACCTTTAGGGATCAATCGTTCAAATGAATGTATATCTATCAGCGCCACAATAATACCATACAAGCTATATCTGATATAGGCGGAGTCTCCCAACCAGACTCCAAAGTTAAAAGTGGAAATAAATGCCAAGATACAGCGCTACACTACCCCCAGATGAGGGTTGAGTTGCTAAAGATGGTGTCCATGACTAGGAATGTATATACATAAAGGTTGATATATGATATGGTATTACACAAAAAGTATATATGAAACCATGTGAAAAAAGTACTTGAACAGTAAAAACTTTAAAAATATATATAAAAAATACTTAAAGATGGATTAAAAATAGAAGCATAGAATGCAATATTAAAATGTATTAAAATGTATTAAACAATCATTTTATTAACATAAACTAACAGTTCAAAATAGGTTCAACAATCTAATGGATTGTCCCATACAATGTCCAAGAAGTTATGTCCTAAGTTACTTACAAATAGTAAAGTCCCATACCAAAATGTCCAAATCAAATGTCCAAAATAGTGTCCAAAAAAATGGTGTCCAAAAAAAGTAAAGTGTCCAAAGTTAGTGTAAAAATCAAAAAAAGTGGAAAAAATGTAAAAATGTAAAAATATATGAGTTGTGATCAGCAACCCATATGGGAAGTATAAAATATATGTGATAGTGAATTGATATCGTGAGGTGTACACCTAAAAAGTGTGTATAAAAATGTGTTATAAAAAAGGGTGTGATAAAAAATGTGTCATAAAAAATAGATTCTAATACTGGTGGAATAAATAGCTCCAAAAAAATTGTATATAATTCCAAGTTTATCCAAAATGTAAATGTATAAAGTGCTGGGTTGATGTTCCTCTTCTTAGGAGGTTTATCAAATGTATTGGGATATCCTCCTGTACCTAAAAGAGTGTACAAAAAATAGACATAGTGCAATAAAATCACTTAAAAATGGCAACAAAAGTATTCTACTCACCAGATATATTCCGAGCTGCAATACCAGTATATAGCCAACGCGTTTCGGTCCTCAGGGACCTTTCTCAAGACTGGTAGCAGCTGCTACCAGTCTTGAGAAAGGTCCCTGAGGACCGAAACGCGTTGGCTATATACTGGTATTGCAGCTCAGAATATATCTGGTGAGTAGAATACTTTTGTTGCCATTTTTAAGTGATTTTATTGCACTATGTCTATTTTCTGTACACTCTTTTAGGTACAGGAGGATATCCCAATACACTTGATAAACCTCCTAAGAGGAACATCAACCCAGCACTTTATACATTTACATTTTGGATAAACTTGGAATTATATACAATTTTTTTGGAGCTATTTATTCCACCAGTATTAGAATCTATTTTTTATGACACATTTTTTATGACACATTTTTTATCACACCCTTTTTTATAACACATTTTTATGCACACTTTTTAGGTGTACACCTCACGATATCAATTCACTATCACATATATTTTATACTTCCCATATGGGTTGCTGATCACAACTCATATATTTTTACATTTTTACATTTTTTCCACTTTTTTTGATTTTTACACTAACTTTGGACACTTTACTTTTTTTTGGACACCATTTTTTTGGACACTATTTTGGACATTTGATTTGGACATTTTGGTATGGGACTTTACTATTTGTAAGTAACTTAGGACATAACTTCTTGGACAATGTATGGGACAATCCATTAGATTGTTGAACCTATTTTGAACTGTTAGTTTATGTTAATAAAATGATTGTTTAATACATTTTAATACATTTTAATATTGCATTCTATGCTTCTATTTTTAATCCATCTTTAAGTATTTTTTATATATATTTTTAACGTTTTTACTGTTCAAGTACTTTTTTCACATGGTTTCATATATACTTTTTGTGTAATACAATATCATATATCAACCTTTATGTATATACATTCCTAGTCGTGGACACCATCTTTAGCAACTCAACCCTCATCTGGGGGTAGTGTAGCGCTGTATCTTGGCATTTCTTTCTACCTTTAGGGATCAATCAAAAGTCATGATAGCTCGCTTTAAACAACGCGGCTATAAAAAGACTGACATAGACAAAGCACTTAAAGAAGTTGAGTGTATGGATAGGATGACTTTACTCCGTATGGGGGGGAAGAACAAAAGTAAGATAGATTCTGTCCCTCACAAAGGTGTTACCTATGTTACCAATTACAGCTCGCAATATAAACAAATATGTGGAATTGTTCACAAGCACTTTGGTATGTTGCGAGCTGATGACAAATTGGTAGATAGTGTAGATAGTGGCCTGAGATGCTCTTACAGAAGAGCCAGTACAACAGGGAATATGGTTTCTCCCTCCCAGCTTAAAAGTGACCGAACCACCATGAGCTCTTGGCTAACACATAGAGGAATGTTTAGATGTGGCCACAGGAAATGCAAACCCTGTGACCATGTGGACATATCATCTACCTTTGCCTAAAGCTCAAATGTAAAAACTTTTGAAATAGAACGTTGTCTAAATTGCTCCTCCACATATGTGATATACATGATAGAATGCACCCAGTGCAGGGTGCAATACATAGGGCTCACCACCAGAGATATCAGATCGCGTATTAGGGAGCACTTTAGTACTATTTCCATCGGTAAAGCAACTACACCTATTGTGACACATTTTTCAATCAAACACCAAAAAGACCTGTCCTTCTTCAGGTGGAAAGCCATAGAACAGGTGCTTACCCCTAAGAGAGGGGGAGACAGAGAGAATCTCCTCTACAAAAGAGAAATGTTTTGGATTTTTCACCTGGAAACGAGGTTTCCAGGTGGACTAAATTCCCAATATGACTTAATTAATTATTGGGAGTGATAGCCTTTTTCACAGATATATGATATCTCTACATCAGTGTGGAATATTATATTTAACAATGTTAATATACTCCTCTCTACTACATACCCTTATACATATACACTAGCTTAAGCACCCTGTTTATATGATACGGTAACATTCAGCTCATTTGGTACGCTTTACCTATGCACTTACCTACATATTAGCTTTAGTTTTAACAGCTTAAGTATCCGTTCTACATGATACGGTAACATTCAGCTCATTTGGTATGCTTTACCTATGCACTTATTAATACATTGGTGTTAGTTTTTTCCTTTAAATCAGTGCAGACTTTTGAAAAAGATACCTAATCAATACGAAGATCATAGGTCTGTGCTTAATTTAAATCTGCTGGATACTTATATAGGAAGTGATCTTTATATTAAAACATCTTAAGATATACCTTTATCTGTCCATCTTTATATAATGAGTTAGTTTGTATACAATACAGATTTTACATCTTAGCTAGTAATTTGTTAGGGAATCTAAGCATTGTAATAGGCTTTTGAGCATAAAGTCTTTACTCAATTAGTTCAGATCAGTACATAAGTACACTACATACTACCAAAAAGTGTAAGACTTAATTTTATTGTTTTGTATGCTTATCATGTATATGAAGTTTATTAACATCATGTTGTTTAATGTAAAACTGTCATCAAGCAAAACATTTAAACTGGGGTTATATAATGATCAGTTTTGTGGCATGAATATATATCTGCATATATTTAATGATGTTATATACAAAAGATTTGCTTTTTAAGCGCAATCAGACCTGCCCCATTTATTTAAACCTATCACGTTACGTTAGTCTCTGTTTAAAGCACAGCTGTGCTAGGGTTTTAATTAGGCTAAGAGTAAGGCTACGGCTGAAACGCATAAGCCAGTTATAGCAGGGACTGATTGCTCCTGTTCTCACATTGTCTTCCATGTTATGCCGTTTTTGTTACATTGGTGATTTTAAAACTATGGATTAATAAAGCATATGGACTTTTTAACTACAGCACTGGATTCCCGTTCCTTTTTTCTATTTGTCTACTTTGCCGGTTGTTCATATCAGGAATCCACAAGTGCCGGAGCATACTCCCAGGGACCTGATAACCAATAGGAGGTGGGGGTGTGAGCGCAGGAGTGCGTGTCACATGACCGGATACATGGACAACGGCCAATGGTAAGCCACAGGGAGCTTGGGCGTATCGACGAACAGGCACACAAACGACTTGTGAATACCCGAGAAGAGAGGTTTTTGCCCAGGACCGTCGGTCGTATATGCCGCTCCCCTGAGTGTGGATTCGTCAACAGCCCAGCACAGCAAGGATCTACATCTACACTGTGTGCAGAATTATTAGGCAAATGAGTATTTTGACCACATCATCCTCTTTATGCATGTTGTCTTACTCCAAGCTGTATAGGCTCGAAAGCCTACTACCAATTAAGCATATTAGGTGATGTGCATCTCTGTAATGAGAAGGGGTGTGGTCTAATGACATCAACACCCTATATCAGGTGTGCATAATTATTAGGCAACTTCCTTTCCTTTGGCAAAATGGGTCAAAAGAAGGACTTGACAGGCTCAGAAAAGTCAAAAATAGTGAGATATCTTGCAGAGGGATGCAGCACTCTTAAAATTGCAAAGCTTCTGAAGCGTGATCATCGAAAAATCAAGCGTTTAATTCAAAATAGTCAACAGGGTCGCAAGAAGCGTGTGGAAAAACCAAGGCGCAAAATAACTGCCCATGAACTGAGAAAAGTCAAGCGTGCAGCTGCCAAGATGCCACTTGCCACTAGTTTGGCCATATTTCAGAGCTGCAACATCACTGGAGTTCCCAAAAGCACAAGGTGTGCAATACTCAGAGACATGGCCAAGGTAAGAAAGGCTGAAAACGACCACCACTGAACAAAACACACAAGCTGAAACGTCAAGACTGGGCCAAGAAATATCTCAAGACTGATTTTTCTAAGGTTTTATGGACTGATGAAATGAGAGTGAGTCTTGATGGGCCAGATGGATGGGCCCGTGGCTGGATTGGTAAAGGGCAGAGAGCTCCAGTCCGACTCAGACGCCAGCAAGGTGGAGGTGGAGTACTGGTTTGGGCTGGTATCATCAAAGATGAGCTTGTGGGGCCTTTTCGGGTTGAGCATGGAGTCAAGCTCAACTCCCAGTCCTACTGCCAGTTTCTGGAAGACACCTTCTTCAAGCAGTGGTACAGGAAGAAGTCTGCATTCTTCAAGAAAACATGATTTTCATGCAGGACAATGCTCCATCACACGCGTCCAAGTACTCCACAGCGTGGCTGGCAAGAAAGGGTATAAAAGAAGAAAATCTAATGACATGGCCTCCTTGTTCACCTGATCTGAACCCCATTGAGGACCTGTGGTCCATCATCAAATGTGAGATTTACAAGGAGGGAAAACAGTACACCTCTCTGAACAGTGTCTGGGAGGCTGTGGTTGCTGCTGCACGCAATGTTGATGGTGAACAGATCAAAACACTGACAGAATCCATGGATGGCAGGCTTTTGAGTGTCCTTGCAAAGAAAGGTGGCTATATTGGTCACTGATTTGTTTTTGTTTTGTTTTTGAATGTCAGAAATGTATATTTGTGAATGTTGAGATGTTATATTGGTTTCACTGGTAAAAATAAATAATTGAAATGGGTATATATTTGTTTTTTGTTAAGTTGCCTAATAATTATGCACAGTAATAGTCACCTGCACACACAGATATCCCCCTAAAATAGCTATAACTAAAAACAAACTAAAAACTACTTCCAAAACTATTCAGCTTTGATATTAATGAGTTTTTTGGGTTCATTGAGAACATGGTTGTTGTTCAATAATAAAATGAATCCTCAAAAATACAACTTGCCTAATAATTCTGCACTCCCTGTATGAGTACTGCTTTTTGCTTTACTATTTGTTTTCCGGATGAAGAGGCACTAAGTGGGATTGAAAGGTATGCCCTCCTTTGCACGAAGACTGTATTTTAGAGTGGATGTGCATACCGCTTGCCCTACAAGCTCCATTTTACTTCATGTGCTTATGTTTTCTTTGAGACCTGTCTTAAGGCAAATCAGTTGGTTTATACTTGCTCATACTGTGCACCAACTATACTCTGTTTAGATTCAGGATCAAGTGTGCCTGGCTAAATTAAAGCTGATCAGTGTCTTAAACGTGAAGTTGAGCACACCAGACTCCCTCCCCACCTTTTCGAGTGTCCCAAGGGTTGGTACCCCATATTAACTGCACTATTCATTTTGCTAAGGGGTACGATAGGCCCACAGCACACTTAAGGGATTACCTTTCCTATTTTTCTATTTTTACTCTAATCAAACACTTTTTAAAAAAAGAACTATATCGTGATTTTGTTAGCGTGGGGTAGGTTTTAAATCCTTACCATCACCTAATATTCTATTTTTGTTAGGTTTTCTTCTTTGACAAAGCTAGGCCTTGTTAAAAATTATACTGAATTTCTCACAGACACAATTATTTATTTGTTTCAAAACAGCAAATCACATAATATACAATACTTTAGGTGTATATATTAATGCAATAGTAATTGTTTTATTTCAAGGTGACAATATTAGCTATGTCCACAAGATTTTAACTATTTATTTACATAGCTTCCTGTGGCTCATTGGAAAAATTAACAATTCAATACTAATTAATCCAGAAGTATATACTTATAGTACATGACCATGCATGATATAACTATATAAATGCTGGCTTATTGTTATAATTTTATTATTGAAATGTTTTATTGGGTTTTCAAATATAATAAACAAGTACAACATTAGTACGACCAGAGCGTACAATTTCAATGACATGACATAAATAATGGACACTTAAGGAAGCACAATATGTGTGTTAAATAACCATACAAACATACTTCACTTGAATTTGAGGTAAGTGAAGAGGGAGGGGGGGGGAAAGGGGATCATCAAAGGAGAGCGGGGGGAAGGGGAGCAGGACCTAGGACAAAGGGTATGAACCTATTAAAGACTTTAGCTCAAACTGAGTAGGTGTTGGATGGTGTACCGATACTACTGGGGGAGGATATAATGTCTTAAGTCTCAAAGCAAGGCAGCCATGTTGTGTCAAACCTAATCTTCCATTCTGCCCAAATTAATTCAAAGAAGTCTACTCTCCCCTTGGAGTAATAAATAGTCTTTTCCATGGAGTAGATATAGGCCATGGTTTGAGTAATGTCAGACCAACAGCTGAAAGAAGGTAAATACTTAATGAAGCGTAGTGCCATGGGAGTTTGCTAGTACCTACATGAAGTAAGTCAACTTCTGGGGTTCTGGGGAGGGAGATACCCATATTCGATAGCTGTGAGAAGCACTTGCTCCAGATGGGTCTCAGCTTGGGGCAGGTCCACCAAATGTGTGTCATGTCCCCTACCATGCCACAGCCCCTCCAACAAATAGGAGATGCCCCAGGGAAAATTGCAGCTAATCTAGCTGGCACGAAATACCATTGTGTGAGCAATTTGATGTAGTTCTCATGCATGGTGACACAGTGAAGGGTTTTATTTGTGAAAAGTAGTGTACGGTGCCATTCTTTAGCGGGGGCAGTGAACTCGAGTTTCTGTTCCCATTTAGTGATATGCATTGCCTTGTCTGCAGGGGTTGCTCCCTCCATGAGAGAGTAATGGAAAGATAGCGGCTTTCCCAGCCTCAGGCCCTGCTGCCATCTGGCTTCCCAAATGGTTAATGGCCGAGAAAGAGACGGTTTAAAACCCCAACTAGTCAAGAAGCTGAGGACCCTTACATATTCGAAGCGCATATAGGGCGGAGGAGGCGATGAACCGCCTATTTGGTCAAAAGAGACAAAAGATTCGCAAGTGGGCGAGGACCAAAGGTCTGCCACTCTCGAAATGCCGAGTCTCAGCCATACCGAAGGGTGAGAGTCTGGAAGGCCAGAAAGGAGGCCAGTGAATGCAGTGATGGGGGATGGGTGGGGAGCCACAAGAGGATAATGTCTCAGTTGCTCCCAGATAGCTAGGCATTCCCGGATTATCTGATTCTCTATCCCTAAAGATCTTCGACAGTGTGGAGGGGTCCAAATCAAATCCCTCAGGGTGAGATCGAAAGGTAGGGAGGCCTGTTCGATCGACCTCCACCTACTATCAGAGTCCTTTACGCCCCATTGGGTAATAGCAGCCTCATAGTATCTGGATATAGATGGGGAGGCCACCCCCCCATACATTCTGGGGTACTGTAGGAGTTTATGAGCTACTCGTGGAGGTTTATTCTGCCATATGTATTTGGTGCATGCACCTTGAAACTTGGTGAGTAGGGATCTAGGCACTCTGATAGGGAGGCATCTTATGACATATGTCAGTTTTGGAAGATAGCTCATTTTGAGGGCTGTTACCCGACCAAGCCAAGAGATACATTGATAATTCCACTGTTTGGTCAATGTATGCAATTCAGTTAAGAGGGGCTTATAATTATCCGTTATTAGGTTGGGGATGGAGTTAGACAGCTTAACTCCTAAGTGGGAGACATGTGCAATGTTAACAACAAAATAGTATTTGTCTCGTAGGGAGTTGGTAACGTGTTCTGAGAAACCCTGCGTGTAGAGTTCCGATTTGGTTTGATTTAGTCTATAGAAGGATAGGCCACTAAAGGTGTCTAGTAAGGATAAGAGCTTAGGGAACTCTCTTAAGGGGTTTGCAGAGAATATGGTAGTGTCATCTGCGAACAGAGCCACTTTGTGAACTGTTCCATGGAGGGTAACTCCAGATATCTCAATATCAGCTATAATGGCAGCTGCTAGGGGTTCTATGGCCAGCGCGAATAGAATGGGTGAAAGGGGGCATCCCTGCCGTGTGCCATTTGAGATAGGGAAGGGAGAGGAGTGGAACCCCAGACCCCTAACCGAGGCTGTGGGGGCCGAGTATAACGCCTGCACCGCTTGAATGATGTAAGTCGGGAAACGGAATGTTACCAGTACCTCCCACAGGAATTCCCACCGAACCCGATCAAACGCTTTCTCAGCGTCGAGAGAAAGCACGGCTATTGGTTTGTTAAGTCTTTTAGCTTCAAGGAGAATTTTAAGGAGTCTCCTCGTATTGTCAGGTCCTTTCCTTCCAGGTATAAAACCTACCTTTGTTAAACTAGAAATGGTGAGGGAGAGGAGAAATGGGTTTGCTATTGAAATTCAGGGGTGCAAAATCGAATCTAATAATATTAACAGTCCCTGAACTCCAGAACCTCAAGCAACCTATAATTATCCACTTTCGTGCTTTTCGATAGGAAATTATATCACACTGAGTTTCAGCTAGTTTTAACAGTGTGTGTGTGTGTGCATGTGTATGAGTCCAGTCGGGCTCCTATTTTTTCTTCAATAAAGTTATTTAGTATAAATGGGGATGTGTGTGTGATTTGATTATAACATTGTTCTCACTTTTCTTTGTCTAAACTTATTTAAATGGGTCCAGTATTACACTAGTCCAGTTACCTGCAGACTTTTTCTTTGTTGTGCAAGTCTTTTTGCACACATTTATGTACATTTGGATGTATATCACTGCTTGAGGTTCTGGAGTTCAGGGACTGTTAATATTATTAGATTCGATTTTGCACCCCTGAATTTCAATAGCAAACCCATTTCTCCTCTCCCTCACCATTTCTAGTTTAACAATTGTACTTTACTAGGTGAATCCTAGTTTTTCCTTGAGGGTATTTAAATTATATTAAAATGAATCTTCAACAAGATTTAGTACTCAGACAACAGAAAAGACTTAAAGAACTTAATCAATTATTTGATAAAACCAACATTGACGATACTCTAATAACCAAAGATGAACTTAATAATACACTATGCAACCTACATCAAACATTGTACAAACAAACCAAAAGATGGTGGAATTGGCATTTTTTCGAAAAATATGCAGAGCGAGGTATTATACCAAGAGGTTTAAGGATAAAAATGTTTCCAGCTTTTACTTTGAATAATGAAAGTTTAGTCAAAGAATGGGAAGGTACACTGACAGAATGTTCACTTAAACTAATTAAAATATTAATCAAACATGACACCTTGGAATTAAACAAATTGGATGCAGAGATTAAAGAACAAAATGAACTTCTTAAAAAATTTGAGGAAAAATTTGATTTTGTTGAAACCTATCAAAGATACCAAAAAGAACTAGACAAACTGGAGAATGAACTAATTCAGACTAAAAAACAGAAACTTCAGAGGGATATAGATGATTTTCAACAACAAAGAATCTATAAGTGGAGGTATCAGGCATCCAATAGACACAGATACAATAGAACTCAAATAAGGGAAAATAATAGTGGCTCAGAAACAGAAACTGACATTTCAGACAATGAAAGCAATAGAGATGAAATGGAGCCTACGACAAGAGACTTACCAGTGCAAGTAACACAAGCTAATCCCTTACCAACTACATCTCACACCAATAGAGAAGTGTCTTTTTTAGCATTAAGCCACCGGCAACAGCAGACATTAAACACGCAAATAACAAACAAACCGACAAGGGGAAACAAAAGGAAAAACACAGGCCCTCAAAGACAATCAGAGAGAAAGAAGGAGATGTGTCCATTTACCACAATCAGGACCAACTCATGAGAGTAATTAATCTCAGTAAACATGCTTTAGATACAAACCATGAGAGTGTTCTCTCTAAGGGGTTAACCTTTTGTCCCACTAATACCTTAAATAAGTTTGAATTAATAAAAGATATTCACTTATTTTCACGCAAGCTGTTGTTAAAAAAGATGTATTCAAACAAAAATGATCCCTCTTTATCTAAAGATGAACTAGACTCTTTACAAGACTTGGAAGATCTCTTGAGTGAGTCTGATACAGAAAATCAATCCAATCAATGGAAGAAAGGTTTAAAACCCAAATCTACATATACCCCACCTGCATCTATCTCACCACAAGTCAGTGTCTTTTCACAGATTGTATGTCAAAAAATAGAAACATTGCCTATTTTTGATATAAACAATAACCTCACTCACTCTGAGAAAAGAGCCTTGAATGATATTAAAACATGGACTGATGTAGTCATCAAGCCGTCAGATAAGGGCGGTAATATTGTAGTGTGGCCAAAAGATGATTATGTTGATGAAGCTATGAGACAACTATCTAATAAAGATTGTTACAAAAAGCTTTTATTTAACCCTCAATCAGACTATATGGAACAATATAATAAACTGATCCTAAGGATGTGGAATAATGGAACCATCACAAAAACAGAAAAAAACTTTCTGATACAAAAGAATCCCACTCTGGCGACTATATACTTTTTGCCAAAGGTTCATAAAAATGTATCTAGACCACCAGGAAGACCGATAGTATCAGGCAACAACAATCTTACTGAGGCAGCCAGTAGATACATAGATCAGAGATTAAGAGAATATCTGACTGGTATGCCCTCTTATGTCCGTGATACTATGGAGGTCTTAAAGATCTTACAAAACTTACATCTGAATAATGATACTTGGCTTATTACAGCAGACGTAGAGTCGCTATATACCAGCATCAGACATAATGATGGTATACAGGCAGTCAAATACTTCCTCTCAACCAATGAATCTGACAATAAAGAACATAATGAATTTATCTTACTTCTTTTAAAATACGTACTGACTCATAACATCTTTACGTTCAAAGATAATTTCTTCCTACAAACACAAGGAACCGCCATGGGCACATCTTGTGCCCCAACATATGCTAATTTGTTTTTGGGGTACTGGGAACAAAAAATTGTCTTCTCTGAAGGCATGGAAGTATTCACAGACCATGTACCTTTATGGATAAGGTACATTGATGATGTACTATTTGTCTGGGAAGGCACACGCGAACAGCTTGATGAGTTTTTCTCGGTACTCAACAAAAACAATCTTAATATAAAATTAACATATCAGGCGGATCAATGCAAAATCGATTTTCTGGATTTGACTATCATTAAGAACAATGATGGTACTATTGCAACCAAGGTGTTTAGGAAAGATACTGCCACGAATTCATTATTGCACAAAACTAGTGCACATCCAGGGAGTACTTTGAAAGCAATTCCATATGGAGAGTTCCTACGATTGAGGAGAAATTGTTCTGATGTCTCAATCTATGAAAATGAAAGCAAACTTCTCACAACTAGATTAGCACAAAGAGGCTACAGCAACAGAAGTATTAAACAAGCTAAATTCAAAGCTCTGAAAACTTCTAGGGATACATTATTGTGTCCCAAAATCAAAGGCAATTCCACAGTCACCCCAAGATTGATCACTACGTACAATCCACAAATGCAAAGTGTGATTAAAATACTCAATGAGAATTGGCACATCCTTACTAGCGACCCTGAGCTTAAGGACACAATAGGCGACAGAGTGCAGATTGGATACAAAAGACCAAGGAATTTAAAGGATCAATTGGTACAAAGCCATTATGTACACATTCCGAAAAAAAGTGACACTGATCCTGGCATGTACCCTTGTGGCACATGTTCTGTCTGCCCTCATGTCAAAAAAATAACAGAAATAAAGGATAAATATGGGAAGAACCAAAAACTTAAACATCATTTCACCTGTAGATCCTCAGGAGTCATTTACATTATTTACTGTGAATGTGACAAAGCCTATGTAGGTATGACCACTAGGGAGGCAAGGGTCAGAATCTTAGAACACAAAAATAACATCAAAAACGCAGAAAAAGACCAACAAAAAGGAAAAAAGATCACAAGTGTAGCAAAACACTTTTTATTGAAACACCGAGGTCAAAGTAATCATCTCAAATTTTCCATCTTGCAGAAAATATCTTTAGGTAATAGAGGTGGTAACCTTGAAAATGCATTATTGAAAGCAGAATGTCGGTGGATACACCTGCTCAACACTGTATATCCACATGGATTAAATGAATATAATAACTTTAATGTATATTTATGAAATAATTAAAAGTTTTTTATAAAAACCTTTTTTTTTGTTTTAACAAACACAAATAACACGTTCACCGATCTCTTCATATCTTTTTAAGAAGAACAACACTTTTTTTTTTTTTTTCTCTCTTCACCAACCACTCCCACTTATATAATTTTTCATTCCCAAGCAATCACCAACATTCACTCTCATTATTTAATTTTCACAATTCAGTCAATATGATTTATGACTTTTATATTTGATACAGATTCTGTTTAATGTATAATTATGTAGTATGGAAAATATACTACTACATATAATTATTTATAAATTATAGAATATGATTTAATTTAGGCACTTTAGTATCACAATAAGTTTCGACTTTCACTATCTTTTTTTGCTATTTCATTACACAAAATTCACTCATATGCTCACACACATTCACTTAGCTCAAGGTCACGTAAGTGGAGTTTATCATTATAGGACCTATTTTCTTTTCTGTTATTACACAGTATTCACAGTAGTTTGTTCGATTCAGTTCAAATAAAAGGAAAGTAAATCTCCAAACATATGGATACTAAAGGTTATGACATATACAGCAATGGAATAATGCAAATACAAAAGCTAAGTAATTGGCAAAAAAATCCTTGCCGTTTTAAAGTTATGATCTGTAGATTTCAACTTAAAATTACTAGGCATAGCAGGCGTAAGTACACATAAACATACTAAGGACTGAATTGCCCTACGATCCATCCATTTTACCCCAATATGTCCTGCTGATGGAAGTATGAATAACTCGAGACCTATGTTGTAAACAATAAAACACTCAATATTATCTCCTTCTCTGCGCTATTAATGTATACTGGCCCTTGCCTGAATACATTCATCAAAATATCGTCATATATACCTGAATGAGCCAACTCATTGATTTGACATGTCTAGCTAAGTTCAATCATCCCCTTACGAATTACAACCAATGAGAAGCTGCTCAGTGTAGCTTTGAAGAACCAATTAGAGTATAGAGGCGGGTGTTAAATTTTCATATTACCCGCCTTGTCCGGCCGGCGCGTACCCCTCTGAGGAAGCGTAATGTGAAACGCGCGTCAGGGGCACCAGTACCGGGTTATGTAACCCTCATTTTTTAATTGCTGACTCAGCCTAGCACTTTTTGTTAATGGTTGCGACCACAAATAGACAGTTAATAGTAATAGGTCTCCGCTATAGAAGAGACCTTTTTCAGTTTAGCCTTTGCTTATTTGTCATATTACCACTGGCTGGCGCCTTAGATTATAGCAGTCTTATTTGGGAATGGATGCTTGCTGATTGCCTCTAACTTCCACCGCTAATAGTGCCAGCGTTATGTTACAGTTTGGGCTAAATTAATATTACTCTCTATAAGTAATAGTAATTAATAGTATAGACACTTTATTCCTTAGGCAACCGTATCCTGGTGCGTTACTTATACAACATTAATATTAATGGGCTATATATATCGATACAAGTAGCTAGCTCACACCTGTGGATTCGTGCAGGGTGTGTGATTAGGCTAATGTTTGCACCAAGGAATATAGGGAGCCAATGATATATGATCTCAGGCTTTAGTGAGAGTGAGATTTGGTGCTGAACGGATAATTTGTTAGATCTTAATACTGGCCTTGAACTTTATAACACGGCTAAATTTAAAATACACTTGTTGATTTTGAATATCGCAAGCACTACAGAAAATCGTATATCTCATAGGAACAGCTACTGATAGTGACCCATTATACTGACTGCTACGTTATTTCCATCGCTAACAGCGGTGCAAACATTTGATTAGAAAAATAAAATCCTATTTAGTTATTGGACAGATACAATAACTCTAGTGGTTGCATATATAGCAACTGGGACATAGAATATCTGCCTAACGGTATAACCAATCTAATGTTGTTACAAAAATATTAGCAGATCTTATATATCTTAGATCCGTAATCGCCAGTTGCAATATTTGCAAAAAATAGTTATAGCCAACCTTTAATCAGTTTGGAACTAGTTACCAGACACATTTATTTTTGTGTTGGTTAGTTATTCTCATATATTGATTCTCCTGCACACCAATCATATAATACTGCAATTGTTCCTTACCTGGAGGTTGTGATTCTTGCAAAGACTTTTATAAAGGAGAGATTTATATTTTGTACTGTCTATAAATCATTGGTGCATTCCCTGGGGTGAATTATTATAATATATTTGTATACCCAGGTAGCAACCTATAATTATCCACTTTCGTGCTTTTCGATAGGAAATTATATCACACTGAGTTTCAGCTAGTTTTAACAGTGTGTGTGTGTGTGCATGTGTATGAGTCCAGTCGGGCTCCTATTTTTTCTTCAATAAAGTTATTTAGTATAAATGGGGATGTGTGTGTGATTTGATTATAACATTGTTCTCACTTGTCTTTGTCTAAACTTATTTAAATGGGTCCAGTATTACACTAGTCCAGTTACCTGCAGACTTTTTCTTTGTTGTGCAAGTCTTTTTGCACACATTTATGTACATTTGGATAAAACCTACCTTGTCAGGGTTAATGAGCGTAGGGAGAAATTTTGCAAGCCTATTGGCCAGGATTTTTGTGTATATTTTCGGTATTAATCAAAGAGATGGGCCTGTAACTAGCGCAGCGGGTTGGGTCCTTGTTGGGCTTGAGAATTGTGATGATGGAGGCCTTGAGGAACTCACCTTGAAATTTACCCTCCTCCATAGCCAGGTTATAAAATCTGGTCAGGATGGGAACAATCTCCCGTAGGTATGTTTTATAGAAGATCGCAGTGAAACCATCGGGCCCAGGGGCCTTGAGGGATTTCAGGCTCTTGATAACAAATGTAACCTCTTGAGGTGTAATAGGACCATCTATGCTGTCAATGTTGGTCTCATCTAAGGCAGGTAATTTTAAGGAGCACAAGAAAGGACCTATAGCCTCTGACGGGGTTGGCTGGAATGTGGCGTCATTTTGAATATTATATAGAGCTGAATAGTACTCGCTAAACTGCTGGCCTATGTGTGATGGAAGTTTAAAGGACTGGGGGCCTTGCTTAATCTCGTGAATACGAGAGACGCTAGTACGGTGTCTCAATTTGTTAGCTAAGAGTGTATCTTCTTTGTTACCCTTAGAGTAAAATAGCTGCTTCAACTTAAGTAGATTATTTTGGGTCTTAATATATTTTAGATAACATATGTGTCTCCTCAAATCTCTAATCTCCTCCTCGATGTTAGTGTTAACTGCTGTACGTCTTTGTGATTCTAGTCCCCTAAGTTTACGGTGAGCCTGGGATAAGGGGAGGCCTGCCTGTTTCCTCAAATGGGCCTGTTTTCGAATAAAGAAACCTCTAATGGTGGCCTTAAAGGCCCCCCACATTATATCTTCCTGGATCCCAGGGGTGTCGTTAATTTGTAAAGTAAAGTTTATTTCTTTCCGAAGTTCCTCTCGAAAGGGAATATCGGACAGGAGAGTGTGGGGGAGCTTCCAATTAGGTCTGGGTCTGGTGGTGTTTTGTGATTCCAGGTCCATTAGAACCATGTCATGATCTGACCATGGACATGCACAAATATTTGTGGAAAGTATAAGGTCTAGAGAGTCTGGGTGACAAAACAGATAATCAAGTCTGGAGTGTGTAGAGTGGGATATAGAATAGTGGGTAAATTCTCTGTCTAGACATAAGTTCCCGAAATCTATGGCTTGTTGTCTCAGGACTAGAGGGACTCTTTTTAGATGACTTCGTTTTCCTATAAAGGCCACCATCCCACACCATATTCAGGTCACCTGCCAGAATCACCCTGCCTTGCCTAACTTGATCTACTTTACGTAATATTTTCTTTAGTTATCTGGGTTGGAGGGTGTTAGGCAAATATATGGATACCAAGGTGTAGGTGACATGGTCCAGGTTACATATCAGAATAAAATACCTTACCTGTGGATCTTTAATCTCTTGAAGAGACTCGAAGGCCTCTCTTTTGTTAATCAAGATAGCTACACCTCTAGCCTTCTTAGAGTAAGAGGCAGCCTTTACAACAGGGAAGTCACGGAATGATGGGCGAGGGGAAGAGTCTCCTAATAGGTGTGTTTCCTGGAGGAAGGCCACATCGGCCTTATGGAAATGTAGCGTTCTAGATAGTAGGCTTCGTTTACCAAAGGTGTTAAGGCCCCTTACATTTAGTGTCAGTCTGAGGGGCGGTTCTACACAGGGGCCCACAGGGGCCAGTGCCCCTGTAAAAATGTCCCTGGCCCCCCCTGTGGCCCCCCTGAGCTGGCCACTGAGCTGACTGAAAAATACCGGACAAGATCAAGTCTATTTATCTGCTTCCCTGTCCCTGAAACGCTGTCTAGTCAAAGTGTGGGGTTAACAAAGTGAAGTAAATATATACTGTATGTGTGTGTGTGTTTATGTGTATGGATTTGTGTATATATATATATATATATATATATATATATATGTGTGTGTATGTATCTGTGTGTATATATATATATATATATATATATATATATATGTGTGTGTGTGTGTGTGTGTGTGTGTGTATGTATGTATGTATGTATGTATCTATGTGTGTGTGTCTATGTATGTCTATATGTGTGTGTATGTATGTATGTGTGTATATGTGTGTGTGTGCATGTATGTATGCGTGTATGTGTGTGTGTATGTATTTCTGTGTGTGTGTATATATATGTGTGTAGGTATGTGTGTATATATGTGTGTGTATGTACTGTATGTATGTGTGTATATTTGTGTATGGATGTGTGTGTGTGTGTGTATATATACAGTATATGTGTATGTAAATGGTGTGTGTGTGTGTATGTATATGTGTGTATATATATATATATATATATATATATATATACAGTATATATATATATATATATATATATATATATATATATATATATATATATATATGTGTGTGTGTGTGTGAATGGATGTGTGTGTGTATGTATATATATATATACACAAATTATAAATATATATACATTTATACACACACACACACATACATATATACATATATATATATATATAATTTGTTTCTGTTTTTTTAATGTGCCCCCCTGATTAAACACTGGCCCCACCTTGGCCCCCCCCAGTAAAATTTGTCTAGAACCGCCACTGGTGTCAGAAATCTAAGGGGTGCCATTTACGAGCTACGGTCACTCAAGGATTAGGGATAAGGGAAGGTCAGTGGGGAGAGTGGAGGGTGTAGAAGGGGGGATCAAGGGTGGGGGGGCTGGTGGAAGTAGTCCACCTAAGTGGGACCCAAGCGCGGGTTCCAAAGTCTGGGGGGGAGCTAAACCAAACCAACAAGATAGGGCTAATAAACACATAGCCCCGCTCTCTATAGAAATACAGGGTGGCTAGCACTCTGGCCGGGTCACTGCACCAACCATATTAATCTTTCGGGTGGATATTGGCTTACTTCCAATACAGCAGTTCAATCAGAGGCCAGCCATCCCGTACTGCTTTTAACATATAAACAGAAACATTTGCATACAGATAAAGAATGTTAATAAAAAACCAATTAACACATAAGTAAATATAACAGTAAATTATCAAGTAGGTGAGGCTTGAGGCCTCGGGATGTGGTAAGGTGGATTGGGTTTTTGGCGTTTGGGTCTCTGCTCTTTGACAGACCATGCTGGGGCTGAGACACGTAGCTTAGAGTGGGCAACGGTCTGAGATTCCACTGCAGGTTGTAGGCCCCAATTAGCCAGAAGAGTACTGCCCACCGAAGGAGAAGAAACAACATGGGTCTGATTGTCCTTTGTCACTATTAATTTAGTGGGGAATCCCCATCTATACTTAATGTTGGCATTCCTAAGTTGTGCAGTGATAGGGGCATATAATCTGCGTTGTTGCAGCGTGTGTGATGAGGGATCCGGAAGAAGCTGAATATCCTTGAAGTTAACAGTAGATTGGGTTTATTATAGGACGCCTGCATCAGACGGTCTTTGAATTTGAAATTATGAAAGCAAACCACCACATCTCGTGGCTTGTCAGATGACATTGACCTCGGCCTAAGGGCCCTGTGCGCTCGCTCCATAGTGTGACTATCGCCCTCCAGGGGGCCAAGTAAAGCAGTGAAGAGGGATGTGAGAAATTCTTGTAAATCCCCTGGTAGTACTGACTCAGATATGCCTCTAAACCGTATATTATTTCTTCTGGCCCTATCTTCCACATCAGCCAATTTTAATTCAAGCTGAGAGATCTGTTCCGCCAAGTTTTCAGCGTATGCTAGGAGGTTAGAGTTATCTGTGGCGAGGTCGTCATGTTGTCTCTCCAGGGTATCTATCCTGTCACCCATCTCACCTATGTCTTTCCTGAGTTCTGCTGAGCTCCGCTGGATCTCGGCTGTGATGGATTTAGTTTGAGCCGCAAGAATCTTCTGTAATGTGCTCTCTGTGATGTAATGGTTTAAGTGAGCTCCTGATGAGAGCTTGATTGGGAATCCTCATCTTGCGACTCAGGGTCGCTTTCTTCCTTCCGCATAGGGAGAGGATCCTTTAGGGGTTGAGAGAAATGGTCTTGATTGCTGCAGGAGTTCTAGGGTTCCTTCTAGATGCGTGTGGCATGATCAATACCCTAAGAGTGCAGTGGCTGACTTGAAGAATGAACCACTCTGACCACTCCGGGACCTGGAAGTAACTGTTAAGGCAAAGATCTGACAAGCAAAAGTTATATCACCCAAGGTTGATTACTTCAATATAATAATGTGAAAGAGAGAAAGAGAGAGCGGGGCTAGGCATAACCCACTAATAGTGTTAACACTTAGAACACGATGACTTATTACTGAGCCAACGGCGTTGTAAACCACCTAGAATAGATGGGGAGGGACCTCGGGAACCCACACGCACCTCAGGGAGGGGGATACGACCAGGAGGAAGGGTAAAGGACAGGGGACGTGACCAACCCAGACAGGCTGGGTCGGAAAGGGGGAGGTGCAATGGGGGAACCAGGCAAACCGGTCCGTACCCCCGGACACTCAGATGACAGGTGCCCCTAGTGTTGCAAATAAGAGCTTAACCAATTAGTAACAATACAGTATCAACACAGATTTTTATACAGAGTCCCAGGAATTGGTTAACTGATTGAATGATTCAGGAGCGGTGTAAACTGAGTTTGCTGAGTGGGTCCACCCCACGCCTAGTAGCGACAATGACCAAGCGTCAGGTCGTCAGAAGGTTGCAAGCACGGCCGTGGAGCCACCCAACAAACCTCAAAGTGCCCCCTCTGGACTCAGGGAGTGGGGGATGCAACACAAAGGAAGGGAGAGAGGTAGATGGAAGTGACCAGCCCACCACGTGAGTGGGCCGGAAAGGCAGAGTCCTAAGGGGGGTCTCTACAATATTACCACACAAATCATATCTTCTTATTGTTTTAATTAGAGGGGCCACAATACAATATTTCTATAGTATGGGACTTGATATTTCTATATCAAAGCAACATGTGCAGCTTACAAGTAAAATGACTAGAATTTTATTCCGCACAAATGTGTGACTATTGCATAAACATATATAAATGTATATTTAAACCCAAATAAATATTGTATTAAAATAAATATTATAACCAAATTTAATCTGTGAGGATTCTTTGAATAGAAGTAATCGTTCCAAAAAGATATAAATTACTATTAGAACAATAAACAGAATATGCTATGATTCTGTTATTGGACTGAAACAGCCCAAAACATCTAAAAGCCTCATCATATGTATAAAACATACATGCCGGATCTTATACCTTAATGGACACAACAAGTTCTAATACCCGAGCGGTCACCAATTATTGAAGATTAATTATTAATTTTGGAATATAATATTTATATTAATAATAATAATAATAATAATAATAATAATAATAATAATAATAATAATAATTAATGTAAGAATTTGCTTGTGAGAAAGACAGCTTAATATAACAACTTTTATTAGTCACAGCACCCAAAATCTTAGATCACACGATATAATATTCTATGCTTCTTTATATGGTACCATTAATATGAGTTACATTAAATACATTACAAAAAACACATTGACATAACTGCATACAATTTCTTACATCAAATGCAAACAGACATAAAAATAACCTTATAGCTATAAAGTAAATAAGTGCATAATATAATTACCTCTGAGGCCCAGTAAGAGGTTGTAACCTCTCTCCTTCCTTTCCTTCTCTTCTACTCCTCTCTCCCTTCTCCCTATACCTTATATACCTATAATGACAGGCCTCTTCAGCTAATACAACCCAGAAATGTATAATGGTGGATGCTTTGAGTTGGCTAAGATTGTGATTGGGGTTAGTTGCGATTTGGTGCTTCCTGTAGGAGGAGGAGCTAGCAGGAACACGAGAAAGTAGCGTGTTACCTGCAGGAGCTCGATGAAGAGCTAACTCCCGTCGAGGTCCGTTGTTGGAGTACATCTTATACTCCCTAGGACACTACTCTATGGTTTTTAGGGTCAGACTTGGAAGCACCGCAGAAGCCGTTAAGGGCTCATTCGCTAGAGCCGCAACCGATGCAGTTATTATACTCCAGCTCCAAACATCTGAGAGCGGAGAGGGAAACCGCAGTACAGAAAGTACTAATCCCAACCCAGGAGACATTTACCCTCTCACTAATACAAGGGGTAAGGAGCAGTAATATTAAAGGCTGCTTAAGTGGCGAGGACATTTCTAATCACGAGACTCGCAAACTCTCTGGCTGACTCTTCTGACGGAGAACCGGACCAAGTTCCAGGCAAATTACTGCTAACGATACTATCATGAGAGAATAAGCAAGCTGGGGAGCTGGAACAATTTATGGCTGTACTTCAAGTTGCTACGTCCACTTATGCATCTAGAATCTGCCGGATAACTCTAATCCCTTATGCCCGCTTTTAAGCAGAGGTAAGCACTTTGAATTCACGCCGCAAAGATCTTCTCTCTCTTCAAATGTCACCATCGGCAGCCATGCACTGGGAATGTTTCTATGTCTCTGCACTCCTAAGCAGTTTTGGCTCTACACTGTAATGCCTTCTGTGTGCTCCATCCACGGATGCTGGGATTACCTGCCGCTCGCCTCATTACAACCGTCTGGCTCTGGGGTAAGAATTTGAATGCTTGTAAAGGTAATCACTAAAATGTGTTACTGACTGTATGCTTTTGGCTTTACAATACGCTGCAAGGTTTACAGCTCTCTACTAATCATTGTGTGGGAGAAAAGCTACGCTGTGAATCATATTGTTTATTAGCGCACAGTTTGCTGCTTGCCTGCTATTAAAAAGCCACATATTCTGGCTGAATGTCTCTGCTATACAATACTTATTAATCAGTGCTTGCTAAAGAAAGTTACGCTGTGAACCACACTGCTTACTAGCACTCAGCCTGCTTGCCTGCTACTAAAGAGACATACACACTGACTGAATACTTCTGCTATACAATACGCTGCATGTTTTACAGCTTCTCATCAATCAGTGCTTGTCAGGAAAGCTACGCTGTGAACCACACTGCTTACTAGCACTCAGCCTGCTTGCCTGCTATTAAAGAGACATTCTTAAAGTACCTAGCTTTGTTTCTGTGCTGTTAATAAACCTGGCATTTCATCTGCATTGAAGTTAATTTGCCATATGCCATATCATCTATAAATACAGTGTTTCTGGAAACTTTGTCATTTGCTAAAGCGACTCAAGTATCTGTGGAAGTCTCTGCAAAGCCCATTGAGAATTGTTCATAGAACTCCACTCTATTTGTATTCTCTATACCACACTATTATATACAACCATCATCTATAATAGTGATGATATAGCTTTTTATAAGGCAAAGAGTCCTGAGCCATCAAGACCCGGATTTACAGACTTAAAGCTGTACATACACAGGATTATATTTCAGCACCATAGCCGATCAACGTGGCATAATTTGCTACACTCATATGCTTTCCTGGGTCAAAGGATAGAGATTCCCTGTCGTTTAGAGTGAGGCGGAAGCAGAAACGCTCGAAAGTAGAGATATTGTGGTCTATATACTGCCTTCGCTGGGGGAATAGGAGTCCCGAAGGATTTCAGGATTCCAGTTAATCTTGACCAAACAACTAGGTTGGAGATTACAGCCGCATTAGGTGCTAGAGACTTTCTTTCTTACAAGTGCGGGGCTACCGAATCATTTGCTGTATAAAACAAGCTGCTTGTGGTTAAGCTCCCTGCACATCTATCATAGACTCCTACAGCTGGTCAGGATTGTAAATATTTTTCGGGACACTACTCTACTAAAGAAATTTCAGCAAGCTTACATAGAATTTTTAAAGTGTGCAAGTATTTTTTTCTGCTTGTTTTTTTTTTTTTTTGGGTGCTATATGATCACACAGTCAGTACTTACGAGAGTGAGACCTCTCTATATTGTTAAATAGCCATCTGAATGTTTTATTGATTTGGGGCAGACGTAAAGAACATACAGGGAGTGGCTTCGACTGTACTATTTAGTATCTGTCATCTCTTAGTCGTTAGCAGTGAAATCTTTTTTGCTGACCAGAAACTACATGGGTTTATATTAAGTGTTGCAATTTATGTTTATGGTTTTCTACTAGTTCCTATCTGGCTTGTGCAACATATATTTCTCCTTGTTTTCCAGTTTGCTACTTGTACCAGAATACTATTGTTTGAGAAGCGGATTGCACTGTGATTCACTGTTTCATAATTGCTGGTTTGAATTCTTGCAATAGGCTAAACATAATTACTGCAACTATAGCAACTCTTAGTGATTATAATGTAAAATAGTAGACCCTGCTGCCTGAATTAAAGGTACCAGGTCTAAATCTAGAAGGTACAGGCCACTAAGGAGAACGAAGAGCTGCTGTTCTCCTTGTACATACATCTACCCATAGGCACGGTCACTTAACTCACTCAGATCACTGTCCACTATCTTTATTGCTTTCCTATTTTTTTAACTACACATCAGGATTACATATATTTATTTACACAGGGTCTTTCCCCTCTAAAAATCACGATTTGTCACTTTTTTTAGCCCTTTTTTTTTTTTTTTTTTTTTTTTGTTCTGCTTCCCCTCCCTCACTATCACGAGAAATTGATGGAAAGATTTCTCCTCCCACACAGCACATCTCCTCAGACCATGCCTCCTAAAATTAAGGATAGAAGGCCGCGTACATCTGACATTATGACTGAAAACACTAACAAAGGACTAAATCAGAAGACAGACTTGCAACCACTAATCACCCAACTTAGTGACCTCTTTCTACCCCAATTTGAATGTCTTAAAACTCAAATATCTAGTCTATCGTCAGAACTAAAATTATTTGCTAACAGATTTACAGAAGCAGAAGATAGAATTTCAGCAGTGGAAGATATATCCAATAATCAGTCTCAAAAAATTTTAGAATTAGAAAAGAAAAACATGACTTTGACTGCCAGGATAGATGACCTTGAAGACTGCTCAAGGCGGAATAACTTAAAAATCATAGGGGTTCCTGAGTCAGATCAATTTAAAGACTTGCTACATTTTGCCACAACAATACTTCCCCAAGCCTTAGGTGCAGAACATGTTCAGCTACCAATAGCGGTAGAAAGGGCGCATAGACTGGGACCTCTAGACCAATTCTGGTAAAAATTTTAAATTTCCAAGATAAGATAAACATTCTCCGTCTATATAGGAAAGCAGATAATTTTCACCTAGGAGAAAATAGAATTTTACTGTTTCAAGATTACTCTACTGATACTGCTTTCAGGAGAAAAGAAATGGCCCCTTTCTGCACCAAGCTGATACAAGAAGGCTTTTTAGCAAAATTACTGTACCCTGCAAGGATTATCATAGAAGAGAAGGAAGGCATAGTCAGATTAGACAATGTAGAAGAAGCCAAAGTTTATTTTAAAGAACATAAGCTAACACTTACATGAGTTCTGAGACAGTTATAAAAGGTAATTTGTAAGAGCCTGCTAGGTAGTGTGGCAATACATTCTCTTAAAATGGAAAAATTGTATAAGGAAAGAGAGATAAGAATGTAATTTATTAACTGGATTCGTAGGCTGCAATTGCGGCCAAAAGTGCATCTTGCTTCGGTTGATAAGGTTTTGTTGTATATGTGTTTTGTTTGGATGATATTTTTCCTTTTGGGTATATATTTTATTTTTATTTATTTTTTTTTATTTTTTATTTTTTTTTTTTTTCTCTTTCTCCTCCACCCTCCTGCTCCTGCTCTCCCCCCTACTCCCCTCTAGATATGTATGATATATTATACGGATGAAAGGTAATATTAGATTGCTTTCCTGGAATGTGGGTGGCATCACCTCCCCAATCAAGAGGAAAATAATAATTAGACAGCTGGGTAAACATAATCCTGATATAGCTTTAATACAAGAAACACACTTAAAGCAGGAGGAAGTTGTTAAGCTTAAAAGTAAATGGGTTGGGGAGGTGATTGCCACCCCTTGCTCTAGAAGGAAAAAAGGAGTAGCTTTCTTGATAAACAAAAATTTAACATATAATATCATAAAAATAACTCTAGATCCTGATGAGAGATGGGTGCTCTTGGAGATTCAGGTGGACGGCTTTAAGGTGGTGATCTGTAACGTGTACGGCCCTAATAAAACAGACCCCACCTTTTGGAATAGTTTAGTATTTATGTTAACCAATTATCTGGATCAAAATATAATTTTAGCGGGTGATTTTAATTTAATACCAACAGAAACTTTAGACAAATTTAGCCCTAGGTATTCCACTTTCTCTAATCAGAAGGCTAAAATATTTAAGCAAATATGCAAAAATCTGAAACTACACGATATCTGGCGATTACAATACCCAGATACGAGGTCCTTCACCTGTGATTCAAAAGCTTATGGTTCTTTTTCTTGAATAGATTTTTTCTTGTTATCTAGTTCATTGATTAAATTAGAAATTCAAACAAAGATATTTGATATTTTGATCTCTGATCATGCAATTATTTCTTTAGATATACATGTACAACCTTTTCAGAGAAATGAAAGAAATAATTTTTTCTTTCCAAAATTTTTAGCAAACAATTTAGAATTTAACAACTGGTTAAAACATAAATGGAGAGAATTTGCGTATCTAAATAGGTTATATAGGGAAAAAATAGAAATATTTTGGGAAGCCGCAAAGGCTTGCTTAAGAGGAGATATTAAAGCATATATGATTTAAAAAAAAAAGAAGTTGCAGATGAGGGAAACTCAGTTATCCAAACAAGTTCAGAACGCATATCGTAAATATATAAACAATCCCTCTAGGAGACTAAGATATAAATATAAAGGGGCTAAAACAGAAAGGGATATCTTTATTAAACAGAAGGTCGCTTGGGAAAAATTAAAGATAAGTGCTAAATACAAAGGCCAATATGGGAAGTCAGCTAAGTTCTTATCCAGGTTGGACAAAGCCAGGAAAAAGTCTAATATAATAGAAGCTATTAATGACGGGACAGATAGAGTTACTGACCAAGCCAAAATTAAAAGCATTTTTTTAGAATATTATCAAAAGTTATATTCGGCTAAAGAAATCAACACTGATAATAAGACCAATTTTTGGCATAAAATCACGCTCCCTAAGATCACGCAAGAAATGGTTAATGACCTAAATAGGCCAATAACTAGAGAGGAAGTATTGGAAGCTATTAAAAATGCCAAGTCTAATAAAGCCCCTGGTCCGGACCAGATACCTGCTGAAATGTACAAAATTCTTAAAATAGAGCTAGTCGATGTTCTAGTACAATTGTTTAATGGATATTTCATTGATGCCAAAAATATGTCAAAATATTTTTCTGAGTCTACTATATCACTGATATTGAAAAAAGGGAAATGTGCATTAGATCCTAAGTCATACAGACCTATCTCATTGCTTAATGTAGACTATAAGCTATTAACTCATATTATTGCCAATCGATTGAAACCATGTCTAGACTCCATTATACACCTTGATCAGTCGGGCTTTATGCACCGGAGATCCTCAACTAAAAATATACGGAAGGTAGCTTTAGTACTAGAATATTTCCGGAATAAACTCTCTGAAAAAATAACAATTAAGCAGGATCTTGTGTTAATCACAATCGATGCTGAAAAGGCGTTCGATGCCATAATCTGGGACCATCTGGTCTCTGCATTAAACCAATTTGGCTTTACAGGGCACTTTCTTCAATTCATCAAAATTATATACAACCATCCGAGGTCCAACATACTAATAAATGGTAGCTATACTGCAAATCTAACATTATACAGGGGGACGAGGCAAGGATGCCCACTCTCCCCGTTATTATTTAATGTGGCTATAGAGCCGCTTGCTATAATGTTACGTCAAGAGTTACAAGGAATCAGATTTGGGGAACAAAAATTAGTACTATCCTTATATGCAGATGACTTGCTACTATTTGTTAAAAATACTAAGAAAAATATACCTCAGGCCCTAAATATTATTGATGTGTTTAGTTCCTTTTCGGGCTATAAAATCAATGCCAATAAATCTGAAATTTTATGGATACATAAAAATAAAAATAGCCTACAAGAACACCCTTTTCTAGAGTCCCCTAGTATTAAATATTTAGGAATATATTTTCATGCTGATCCAAAACAATGGTACAGATTAAATTACACTGCTTTTTTTAAAAAAGCAACAGAAAAATTACAACGATGGAGTACCTTCCCCATCTCTCTTTCTGCTAAAGTAATGATCATTAAATCTATTCTATTCCCACAATTGATGTATATTATGCAAAATATTCCACTGTTTATATTGAGTCAAGATATTAAAGGTTTTAATGTAGAGTGTGCCAAATTCCTTTGGAACAATAAAAGACACATGCTTTCTATAGCAAAATTAACACCTAGATTAGATGAAGGAGGTCTATCTTTTCCAGATATCAAAAAGTATAATATCGCTACTTTAGCCCGTTTTGCAGTTGATTGGCTAACAGAAGCCAACCATCTCACACTCCTATCAATGGAGGAATACTTGACTGCACCATTTTCACTGAAAGCCCTGTTACATTGTCCATCATCACAATTACCAAGCCATATTAAAAATATAAAGACATTATTTATTACTATTGAGGCATGGCAAAAACTTAATATAATGTTTAAAGTTAATTTTGAGATCTCTCCATTTCTTCCGATACGAGGTAACCCAAAATTTATCCCTGGTCTATGCCATGAAATTTATAAGAATTGGATGCAAAAAGGTTTGCTTTATGTACATCAATGTCTAAATAATATGTCCCAAATAAGAACTTTTGAGGACATTGCTGGAGAATTTTGCCTTCCTAATAAGAATTTTTTTGCTTACCTTCAGGTCAGACATTTTATAACAGGAATTAAAAAACCAAATTCAGATAGGATCGGATGGGGGGAAATCGAAAAATATATAACAAGCTATAAGTCAGGTAAACATAGTATAGCTCTGTTATATAAAATCATGCTGGCAAAGCAGGGCCAACTGCTAAGGGATAACCTAATCCAGAATTGGAATCCTTACTTTACGGACATCTCACCAGAAACTCTGATTGCAAGTTTCAAATGGGTCCAGGGAGCGATTATCTCTACAGTTTGGAAAGAATCACACATAAAATTACTTAACAATGCGTACCTGACACCCTGGAAAATAGCCAAATGGTATACGAACTCTGTAGATAAGTGTCCAAGATGTAATAACTCACGTGCAGATATAATTCACTGTTTCTGGAATTGCCCTAAAATAATTCAATTTTGGAGTAAAGTAGAATTCTGGCTTAACAAGGTATTAGACTTTAGATTAAAAATTCACTCTAAACATATTTTTTTTCTTTTTAATACAGAACAGAACAGAACTAATACCAATCTTATTAATACTGTAATTATGCTTGGTCGTAACCTCATATTAAAAGACTGGAAGAATAAAAAAGCCCCTACACTGCCCTGTTTTATAAATTCCATATACGCCCAGATAATCTTTGAACAAATGAATATACCCCCCCAAGAGTAGAAAAAGATCAAAGATTTCTTTCTGAAATGGCTAAGAGTTATCTTTTCTCCTTATTCGTAATTTCCGTAGAACGGAATTTTTTGAGACTCTGATTCTGTCAAATGTCTTTCCAACTGAATGGTATTGACTTGCAATGTAGACAGAGGAGGAAAGGGAAATAAATAACCAATTTCATGCTTAATCTAAGCATAAACAAATATAAGAAGTTACTGCAGGGTTTTGATGGGGGTGAGGAGATGGGGAGTGAGAGGAGAGGGGATTCTTCTTCCCTTTTTTTTTTTTTTTTTTTCTTTTCTTCTCTTCTCTGTTGTAGTGATACAAAGAGAAGGTGAATTAAACTGCAAATCTGGTAACGAGACTTAAAGTGTAGTTGCTGTATAAATTTGCAAGGTATTAAGGAAGGTAACTATGTATGCTTGTGTTGACGAATACATAGAAACACTTGTATTGTTTGTAATTATTTTTATGCAAGTATAAGCATGATATCTCAAAATTGCCATTTCTTTTTTTTTTTTCTATATATATTTTTTTTTCTTATTATCTATTATTTTATTTGTACCGGTCTAGTCTTGTCATTATTGTTTGTATGTTTAAAAATCAATAAAAAATGTATTTAAAAAAAAAGATTGTGATTGGTTCATAAGAGCTGAATGCATATGTTTGTTTCTAAAGTAATTTGTATCTCAGCATTTTACCTATCTCTGTATGCTATTTCTGATGGTTGGACAGCTGCTTACATGGCTTCTGGACTTTTTTTACTAAACTATTTTAACTAAAGGAATTTATTGCCCTATCTCTGTACATAAACAGGTGTGTCCTTGAGAGACTTTCAGCAAGCTGGACATCAAGTAGTTACATCACACACACACACATATATATATATATATACACTCACAAATACAACATATATATAATTTGATCATATTTAGCAAATTACTCATACTGTAACAACCCGTTGCTCAGTGTGCCTAGAGGGATATGGTTGCACCTTACTGACGAGGCCCACAATAGGCCAAAACGTACGTCTTGGGTTTTGCTGTTTCTCTCATTCAGAGAGGGATTGCCTGATATTTCGGAGCTGGACTGTACTGTTAAGTCAGGATCAGACTGATATGCTTCAGGAAAGTTCTTCTCTGTCTAAGGCACATGTTGAGCAAAAAGAGGCTGCTTCTTGGGTGGTAACTAGCCATAGAACAAGCTATTATGCTATTGTTCGTTCCCAGGTTGAGCGCTTCTCTCTTTTTATTTATGCAAATTATGACAATTGGGGAAGTCTCCCTAAGTGTGATGCGGGAACCCAGACGTGGACCCGTTGCTCAGTGGGCCTAGAAAGATATGGCTGCACCTCACTGACGAGGCCCACAATAGGCCGAAACGTACGTCTGGGGTTTTGCTGTTTCTCTCATTCAGAGAGGGATTGCCTGGTGTTTCAGAGCTGGACTGTACTGTTAAGTCAGGATCAGACTGATATGCTTCAGGAAAATTCTTCTCTGTGAAAGGCACATGTTGAGCAAAAAGAGGCTGCTTCTTGGGTGGTAACTAGCCATAGAACAAGCTATTATGCTATTGTTCGTTCCCAGGTTGAGCGCTTCTCTCTTTTTATTTATGCAAATTATGACACTTGGGGAAGTCTCCCTAAGTGTGATGCGGGAACCCAGACGTGGACCCGTTGCTCAGTGGGCCTAGAGGTATATGGCTGCACCTTCACTGACGAGGCCCACAATAGGCCGAAACGTACGTCTGGGGTTTTGCTGTTTCTCTCATTCAGAGAGGGATTGCCTGGTGTTTCGGAGCTGGACTGTACTGTTAAGTCAGGATCAGACTGATATGCTTCAAGAAAATTCTTCTCTGTGAAAGGCACATGTTGAGCAAAAAGAGGCTGCTTCTTGGGTGGTAACTAGCCGTAGAACAAGCTATTATGTTATTGTTCGTTCCCAGGTTGAGAGCTTCTCTCTTTTTATTTATGCAATATTTAACTAATGTTTGCGATGCGGGAGATGGGCGGTTTAGGGGTTAATATGTTTATTATAGTGGTGGCAGGGTCCGGAGCGGCAGATTAGGGGTTAATAAGTATAATGTCGGGGGTGGCAGATTAGGGGTTGATAAGTATAAGATTAGGGGTGTTTAGACTCTGGGTTCATGTTAGGGTGTTAGGTGTAAACATAAAATATGTTTCCCCATAGGAATCAATCGGCCTGCTTTACGGAGCTTTACGCTGCTTTGTTGCAGGTGTTAGACTTTTTCTCAGCCTGCTCTCCTTATTGATGTCTATGGGGAAATCGTGCACGAGCACGTACAACCAGCTCACCGCTGACCTAAGCAGCGCTGGTATTGGAGTGCGGTATGCAGCACAATTTTGCTCTACGCTCACTTCTTGCCTTTTAACGCCAGGTTTATAAAAACCTGTAATACCAGCGCTGTAGGTAAGTGAGTGGTGACAATAACGTGCAAGTTCGTACCTCACCCCTCTTACCGCAAAACTCGTAATCTAGCCGAATGATATTTGGTGCTTCTTTCACCCACATAGTCTAGATTATACATTTTTTTTCCAATCCCAACCAAACATATAGCAGGCTAGATTATATATTTATTACCCAATGTGGCTTATCACTCCTCAAATGCAGCTCTATCACCCCTACTTCATGGTGCGACCATTTTGCAGTCAAAGTTACCATAGCTTGGATGAATAGCTGCCCGGTTCTTACATTTGTAAACTAGATGATTCTCTACTATACTATGAAGGCAATCGAGCAGGAAAATTCCTTGTAAGAGCCCTAAAGAAAAATAAATTCTAATCTTTAACCAATGAATTGACAACTCCCCAGGGTACGGTAGTTAACCCCAGACATACTAGCCCCGTTTCATGATTATTATGCTAAGTTTTATATACAGCATTACTAGTTCTGAAGTAAACTATCAATATAGAGTGAAAAATGTTTCATACCTGAACGAGTACCATTTACCCAAACTAACTAAGCAACAAGCGAAAGAATTGAATGGATTCTCTTCTAAATATTATCATAGCTTTGCTCAAATCTTAGTATAAAAACTTAAAAATTATTTGATAAAATTTCAGAAGTTTACTCTTTTCCTTCCAGTATGCTTGAAGCAGATGTGTCGGTGATTCCTAAATCCTCCAAATACTACTGCAAATTTCCGTCCTATTTCACTGTTAAATTTTGGATATTAAAATGTAATCTAAAATGCTTGCAATATGATTAAAATGAATGTCAATTCAGATAAATCGGTGCCCGGTTTTTAATAATCCTATTAAAAACAAGGGCACTTTAATTCATCAAAATTTACATTTCACCCGTTTTCTTCAAAACTTACCTTTTAATCTTCACAGCCGCTCCAGCGATTCCCCCGGCCGTCGGAAGCCTCTTCATACGTCAGAAATGACGAATCCGGCTTCCTCCAATCACGGCTTCCCCCACCGGGGGAATCATGGCCTGAGGCAACGCCGTGATTGGAGAAAGCCGGATTCGTCATTTTGGACCCGCAAAGAGAGCTTGCGACGGGCGGAGGAAGTGCTGCAGAGGCTGTCTGGATTAAAAGGTAAGTATTTGAAGAAAACGAGTGAAATGTAAATTTTGATGAATTAAAGTGCCCTTGTTTTTAATAGGATTATTAAAAACCAGGCACTGATTCATCTAAATTGACATTCACTTTAAATAGTATCCTTCACTCTTTAATTCACTTGAACCAAGTGGGATTTACATTATATAGAGAGACAACACCCTGAAAATAGTGCAATTTATGGAATATGCAAAGACCTCTAAAACCTGGTCTGTTTTTTTTTACTCTTTTTACCCCCTCCCATCCATATCTTCTCTTTACACTCTTTCTCTCATCTCTCTCAAATCTCTTCACTCTTAATTTTTTCTCCCCTCTTTAAAGCTATCTTTTTCTCCACTTTCACTTTTCCGCTCCAATCTCTCTCACTGCCGCTGTTTACCATCACAGAAGTAATAGTCTAATCACTTATGGGGTCCTTATAGCCCTAGAGGAATAACATATCCTTGCCCTTTCATGGATATATAATATCTCTTTAGATAATATTTGTAGACATCCACTTACTAACATTCACTCGCCACTGTTAAATTTCCATTTGCCAATGGCTAGTGGGCTAGTTGAAATTTTGAACCTTGTATATATTTATATATATATATATATATATATATATATATATATATATATTTTATATATATATATACACACACATACACATACACAACACACAGAAAATGTGGCACTCCGGTGAGCTAACGGTTTTAACTTTTCTCCAATAGGCACTCTTACTACAAAAGACGTTGTATGAGTGCTGTATGGCTAGGAGCGCTGAATGGAGAACAGTTCAAAATGTTAGCTCACAAAAAATTACTTTTGAAGTGGGTGGTTGGAGTGATGAGTTAAACTCTATGTAAAATATTGCTAATATTCTGGATCTTTTTGTACAAATGGGAAAGTTTACCATCACATAGAAAGTCTGGCACTCTCTTGCAAGCACAAAGCTAGATTAAAAGCAAAATGGAAGAGTTAGTTACATCATTTGGCCAAATGGTAATAGGCCCAGGATCACGCTAAATTCTCTTCCTACCTGGGTCCATAACCTACAGTCACACAATCCATGCTGCCTTCAGGCCTGCAGGCTCTTTTTAATTTCCCTAGACACATAAAAAACATGGAAATGGCCTGCACTCTCAAACCAGACTGGGTACACATCCCATGACCCTGCAAAACTCAGCCCTGGATGCTCGCCAGTACTCAGAGACCGCTGCATATTTATTTTTTTCTGTTTACTTTTACTAATTTGTTTGTATTGTAAAACAAATGTAACTATAATCTTTCAACTTGGGCAAAAAACAAACAAAAATCTACGGTAGGACTTATAAAACTCTAAAAAAAAAAGAGAAAAGATTAGCACATGGGTGGAATGGCCCAACAGTTAAAGCGTTAAATAAAAAATAGTTTCTCCTCATTGGATATGTTTTGTTATTTGAAGGGAGAGTTTACCCTACATTTTTCTATGCTTTAATTTGTTTCCAATTATCCATTTCACCAGCTGGAGTTTACAAGTAGCTCCTTTTACAGTTTATATTCTTAACCATTTGCGGCCCTTTGTCGGAATATATCCAACAAAGGGTTTTAGCGCATACGCTCAAATGTCGGATATATTCCAACTTTGGTGCTTTTGAATTTCACAGCTAAATAGCGACATTGACCGGTGACTTGCTATTTAGCTGTGTAATTAAAAAAAATGCTGCAAAATGAAACGTTTGAAGGACCGGAAAGGGTTAAGTACAGGTTAAAGGAAAACTGTAAACATATCCAGCAGAAGGAATTACACTCTCAATATGAGGTAGAAGAGATAAGCAATAACATGTTAATTTTGAATTGTTCTAAGTATTTGGCTTTGGTTTACAGATATAATATAAATAAGCATGTGTGTGTGTGTGTGTACAGAAAGTGATAAACTAAGGATATCTGATTTCCCTGCAAGATCAAACCATTTTGATGGGCTTTGGTTTCAAAGAACAAATTCTGCTTTTTTGAATACAAAAATAAACCTACAGGAGCAATTTCCAATATATATTTCATACTCTGCAACTGGTGTAGCAAGTAAACCAATTTTACAGTACACTGTCCCTTTAATTGCAGGTAAACTATTAAAAAGAAACGTACTACATCAATAGTTCATAGTTTCGACTGTAGAGGTCCTCGTTCCGCTCCAGCTGGAAGTCCCTTTCCTCTCGCTGGTTTCACGTTCTTGCTCACTCTGAAATCTCGCGTGTGCGGCCTGTCCTTCCTCTTTCTCACCCAGCTCGACAAGATGGCAGTCGGCAAGAACAAGAGGCTGACCAAAGGTGGTAAAAAGGGTGCCAAAAAGAAGATGTGAGTGAATATGCAACGTTAGTGCGGAGGGTGGGAGCTGGGTAATATTGTCCGCTTGTGGATTTACCCCAGTGACAAAGGATTGCTATGATATTTCTCGGATTCTAACTTGATGTCGGCGAGTGGGATTCTGGCTCTGTGTTATGTCTGGAAGCTGTTGTCTACTTCGAGCTGCTTAAAGCGCGACAGACTTCCGTATTTTGTGCACGATGTAAACCCATAGCTGCCTGCTTAATACCAATTTTGCTGTAGTTAGTGTATTGTTAATCAGACTGTTAACCATGCTCCATAGTTTAATGCAATGTTGACACGTGTATAAGTTTCCCAAGTCCCATTAATATACTAAATAAGCTGCATGTGATTTGCTGTTCGGGAGCAAGTAAGGTTTTGTGTATGTCGCATGTCTGTTTATACACAGATATGTCATCTTTGGGTTAGGCCTATATTTGGTGTAGCTATGCCTGAGTTAGTTGTGTCGTGCATCTGTAGTTCCTAAAGTAATGACAAATAGCTTCAAATCTGCAGGAAAACAAATTTTGTAAGGCGACCATATGTGTTTACTTGTTGCAGCTATGCTTGAGTTAGTGATATGGTGCCTCTGTAGTTCTCAAAGTAATGACCAATAGCTTAAACTTTGTAGGAAAACATTAGTTGTAACGCAGCCTTAAAGGGACACGAGTGCACGTCTGCAGAAATTAGGTTTTAGTATAATAGTGTGTACAAGTTACTTCTGTGCAAAGACTCCTGTAAGGTTTTTACTCTATTATAGTTTACTGTACCATAATATAGTAGACAAATCCACCTGGAATCACGTTTCTCTTCATGGTTGTTGTACATGTATATACATCCTTTCCTTGGCCCTTAAAGGGACTTGTTGGTTTAACATTTCTAACACTTGAAAAATGGTTAAACACAGTTGTGTCATGGAAGTGCTACAAAGTTGCTTGTGAGCAGGATGTGGCTGGTGATTGGTGCCTGTGTGGTGGTGTAGATTAATTCAGGAACCAAGTCCTGATTAGCATAAAAATGACATGAAACCTAACATTTTTCAATAAAGTGGTGATAAATATATATATATATATATATATATATATATATATATATATATATACACAATATTTGTAGTCACAAAGTAAATGATAGGCATTTTCATTCATAAAAAGCATTATAAACGCCAAATTATTTAAATTTCCCTTTCATGTTTTTAGAAATTGTGCTGTTCACCCATAACGCATACTCTATTTCTGTGTTCAATGACGATTCAGGTTGTAGCCAATTGTGTTTGTGCCCCCTTTGGCGTCCAGCAAGTTTCAATAATGCATGCGCAAACAAAACCTGAGGCTTTAACTTGCTGTGCGACAAAGGGGGCGCAAAAAGATTGGCTACTGCCTGAATTGTGATTGAACACAAATATTCCTACCTTTTGGCTTGCCTGATGTGTTCCGCTATCTTCAGTTTACATTGCTGCTCCATTGATAAATGACACCAAGAAATTGAAGCAAATTTGTTTGAAGTAAATTGCAAAGTTGTTTCAAATTGAATCCTCTATTCGAATAATCATGAATGAGAAATGTTTCTCTTTAACGAATTGCTGTTTTTAAATTAAACTTAAAGTCAACCCTTTGCGTGAATTGAAACAAAGGATACTTTCATTAAAGTATAAAATACTTCATGCAGAATGATAATTTATTTCAAGTGATCTCAGATCTGAGCTGCTCGCGGCAGATCGCTGTTTTTGCAAAGAGGTGGCGTTTTCACCTCTTAGCAAATAGTTGTGCGGTAAATTTGGCTCCCAAGGGCGCCAAGCTGGATTTGCCGCACAGCTATTAGTTAGAGGTGAAAACGTCACCTCTCTAGCAAAACTGCGATCTGCCGTGGGCTGCCTTAGCAGCTTAGATCGGTGGTCGCTTGAAACAAAGGAGCTTTCTGCATGAATTATGTTATACTTAATGAATGAAATTCTCCTTTATTTGTTTCAATAGTCAATCTTTGTGTTTGTGAAATGCTAGGGTTGACTTTCACTTTGAGGGATATAAAGGAGCAGTAGTAAAATACTAATGTTCTATTGCTGACCTATAACTGTATAACATAGCTTTGACTGCAATACTTGCATTGAACACAGCCACTGAGCTCATTCAGGATAGTATGTGTTCTTAGTACCCAATCATTGGCTATTTTCGGTTCAAGACTGGCCATGTATTTCTGATCTGGACCTGACTTTAACCCTTTTTGGGGGGTTAACCACATGGGTTTTGTTCAAGCAGTAGTAAGTTATAAAACTTACCTAACAATTTATTATTTCTCATGCATTTGTAGGGACATTTGTTAGAGCCTGTTATATTTATGTTTACTGCCTCTATTTAACCCCTGCAAAGGGGCTAAACACATAGGTACATTCATGTTTTGGACCTCCAAACCTTGCTGCACCTAAGTGGGTTTTGGTGACTAGCCTTGTCTTGCTCCCCAACTGTACTTTACCTATGTAGTGCAACTCCTTTGAAGAGGTTAACGTTTATATACTTAAAGGGACACTCAGGTTAAATTAAATTTTCATGATTCAGATACAGCATGCAATTTTAAACAACTTTCCAATTTACTTCCATTAAAAAAAAATGTGCACAGTCTTTTATATTTACAATTTTTGAGTCACCAGATCCTACTGAGCATGTGCAAGAATTCAGACTATACGTATATGCATTTGTGATTGGCTGATTGCTATCACATGGTACAAGGGGAGTGGAAATACACAACTTTGAAATTTGTTATAAAAAAAATCTACTACTCATTTGAAGTTCAGACTAAGTGCTATTGCATTGTCTTGTTATCTTGCATTTGTTGATTATGCAAATCTAATGTGTTGACTGGTCCTTTAAAGTGAAGGCAAATTTAGATAAATCGGTGGCCGGTTTTTAAAGTGAAAGTAAATCCTAGTGTTTTACAAACGCTAGGATTGACTTTTGAAACAAATAAAGGGGACTTTCATTCATGAAGTATAAGATACTTCATGTAGAAAGCTCCTGTATTTGTTTTAACTGATTGCCGTTTTTAGCTGCTACAGCAGCCCTCTGCTAAAATTTTTTTTTTAAGAGGTGACTTTTTCACCAATAGCCGTGCGGTAAATCCGGCTTGGCGCCCATGGGAGATGGATTTACCGCACAGCTATTAGCCAAGAGGTGAGAAAACGTCACCTCTTAGCAAAAACATTTTTTTGCTGTAGCAGCTAAGAACGGCAATCAGTTAAAACAAATAAAGGAGCTTTCTACATGAAGTATCTTATACTTCATGAATAAAAGTCTCCTTTATTTGTTTCAAAAGTCAATCCTAGCGTTTGTAAAACTCTAGGCTTTGCTTTCACTTTAATAATCCTATTAAAAACATGGGCACTTTAATTCAGCAAAATTGACATTTCACTTGTTTTCTTTAAAAACTTACCTTTTAATCCTGACAGCCGCTGCAACGCTTCCTCCGCTTGTTGCAAGCCGTCTTCGCGGGTCCAAAATGACGAATCCGTCCAATCACGGCGTTGCCTCAGGCCATGATTTCCCCCGGGGGGAAAGTCGTGATTGGTGGATGCCGGATTTGTCATTTCTGACGTATGAAGAGGCTTCCGACGGCTGGGGGAAATCGCTGGAGCGGCTGTCAGGATTAAAAGGTAAGTTTTTAAAGAAAACAAGTGAAATGTCAATTTTGATTAATTAAAGTGCCCTTGTTTTTAATAGGATTATTAAAAACCGGGCACCGATTCATCTAAATTGACAGTCACTTTAATCTAGGGTCGGTAAAGCAAAATATTATGTACACAAATTGTAGTTTAGAATGTAATTTTAATTATAATAATTTAATTATAGTAAGCACAGTTACCTATGAGCAGTTATGCAATATATTGCTACTTCTGCAGTTGGATTTGAAAAGAATTACAAAGTCTTGTTATATTGCACTTGTCATGAGTTTTCAAATATTCATTTACCAACATTGCTAGAATACCTATTGTCACAATGTCTTCAGGGTAAGCTTGTGTCCAAAAACAAATGAATACAACTGCAAAACCTCTCTATTTCTCCCCTTGTTACTTTGTGATTCTATAAATTTTAAAGTGATTGTAAACTAACAAATAAAAGGCCAGTATTAAAGTGAAAGTCAACCCCATAGCTTTGTTGAAACAAAGGGCACTTTCATTCATGAAGTATAAGATAAATATCCGGTTTGGCGCCCATGGAAGCCAGATTTACTGCACGGCTATTTAAGAGGTAAAAAAGTGAACGTAGACTTTCATGAATTAGTGCCCATTTTTAAAAACACTATTAAAAACAGGGGTACTTTCATTCATGAAAGTTTACATTGCAGCATAATTTTACAAATTGCCAATCCGGCTTTGCTGAAGAGAGAGCTCTCCTGCCAGCTTCTCCGGCTGTACTTGCACAGCAATGACAAAACCGGCTTCCTCCAATCACGGCGTGGCCTCAAGAGATGGGACACTGGGGGGGGGGGGGGGGAGAAGAAGCCATGATTGAAGGAAGCCGGTTTCGTCATTGCTTATGTAGGTACAGAGGAGCTGTGGGCGGGGGATCGCCGTTCCGGCTTTCCTGAAGAGAAAGGTAAGGTATTTTTAAAAATACGCTGCAATGTAAACTTTCATAAATGAAAGTGCCCCTGTTTTTAAAAGTCTTTTTAAAAACCGGGCACTAATTCATGATAGTTTACATTCACTTTAAAAACAGGGGCACTTTTAATTCATTAAAGTTTACAATGATTCTTATTTTTAAATACTTTTGTGTAATGGTAAACATAACTGATCCTACGCCCGCATCTGCTGCTTCATTAGAATATTGATGACGAATCTGGCTTCCTACAGTCTTTGCGTTGCCCCACAAGCTGGATGCCAAAGGGGGCACACAACGATTAGAGGAAGCCGGATTCATCATCTATCTGCTAAAGAAAGCAGCAGATGCGGGTGGAGGATCAGTGTTATGTTTACCATAATGCAAATGTAAGTATTTAAAAAAATAAGTATCATTGTAAACTTTTATGAATTAAAGTCCCCCCCTGTTTTTAAGGGTATTTAATACTGGCCTTTAATTCATTAAAGTTTACAATAACTTCCTAAACCATCTGTCCATATTTTTTTTTTTTTTATTTTTTTTTGTCTATTTGTAGCAGGTAGTGTAAAGTAATTTTGATTATGAAGTCCCTTAAAGGGACAGAATACACTGATTTTCATACAGCTGCATGTAATAGACACTACTATAAAGAATAAGATGCACAGATACTGATATAAAAATCCAGTATAAAACAGTTTAAAAACTTAAAAGCTCTCAGTTTAGCTCTGTTGAAAAGGTAGTTGGAAAGCCCACTGCAAGTGGGAAATAAGACACTCCCCCCTTTTGCATATGAAAAGACCCTTTACACAAACAAGAGCAAGTTGGAGTAGGTAGCTGATAGTATTCTCAAACTTTGGGGCTTGGTTAGGAGTCTTAAAATCAGAGCAATGTTATTTAAAAATAAGCAAAACTACTTTTTTTTTTTTTTAATATATAAACAAAAACAAACTTTATGGGCTATATAAATAGATCTAGTTAACGTTTATGCAAATAAATGGGGAACTTTACCAAAAAAGTGAAGAAAGGGGGGGGGGAGCACTTAAAGGGACAGTCTACACCAGAATTATTATTTTAAAAGATAGATAATCCCTTTTTTACCCATTCCCTAGTTTTGCATAACCAGTTATATTTATATATTTTTTACCTCTGTGATTATCTTGTATCTAAGCCTCTGCAGACTGCCCCTTTATATCAGTTCTTTTGACAGACTTGCAGTTTAGCCAATCAGTGATGGCTCCCAGGTAACTTCACGTGCACGAGCACAGGGTTATCTATATGAAAAACATGAACTAACACCCTCTAGTGGTGAAAAACCTGTTAAAATGCATTCTGAAGAGGCAGCCTTCAAGGTCTAAGAAATTAACATATGAACCTCCTAGGTTAAGCTTTCAACTAAGAATACCAAGAGAAAAAAAAATTGGTGATAAAAGTAAATTGGAAAACTGTTTAAAATTACATGCCCTACCTGAATCATGAAAGTTTTTTTTTTGGACTAGACTGTCCCTTTTAATTGCAATTAAATGGAAATCATGTTACACTCCTAACATTATGTTTTTTTTTTTTTTTTTTTTTTTTTTTTTAACTCAGTGTTGACCCCTTCTCTAAAAAGGATTGGTACGATGTCAAGGCACCTGCAATGTTTAACATCCGTAATCTGGGGAAGACTCTTGTCACCAGGACCCAGGGAACCAGTAAGTATAGGTTTGAACATATTGACCGAGAATGAAAGCATTTAGTATTGGGCTTCATATGTTTATAGTTGGGTTACTCAAATCCCAGGAGCCAGGTACTCTTGACTAGGCTTGTCTGATACTTATTCTCAAGGACTGAGACACACCAGGTTCCTGGGATATACCTCATGAGAAAATGACTTAAAACAAACCTGCTCAGGGATATATATATATATATTTAATAACTTTTTCATGCTTTTTTTTTTTTTGATGGGTAATTTTGTTGCTATTTAAGTCTAATGCTTTACTTCTTATAACAGAAATTGCCTCTGATGGGCTCAAGGGTCGTGTGTTTGAAGTGAGCCTTGCTGATCTGCAAAATGATGAAGTTGCTTTCCGTAAATTCAAGTTGGTCACAGAAGATGTCCAGGGTAAAAACTGTCTGACCAATTTCCATGGCATGGATCTTACCCGTGATAAAATGTGCTCTATGGTCAAGAAATGGCAGGTAAAGAGGGCTTACAATACTTGCAACAGTTTTCATTGTACATTCAAGTGCTTTAAAGATTTATTGTGGCCTGAACTTTTTTCCTAGTGTGTTTTTTTTTTTTTTTTTTTTAATAGGGCTCGGAGTCAAATTTAAAAATACTTAATTGTGCAGACTTTTACAGGGATCTATAGGCCTAAACTAGTTTTCCATGCAACTGTGGAATGCATTATATTTAAAGTGATGGTAAACTCCCCCTCTTGATGAAATTATATCCAGAATATTAGCTATATTTTAGATGGAGAGTTTTATTCATCAGTTGCAATGAAGATGCGCTATAACTATCTTTTTAACGTAGATATGAAATTCAAATACACCCACGCTCTGCCGGGCACTTCAAAGTCAATTTTTATGTGAGCCAACTTTAAATTGTTGTCCGATCAGCGATCTCCCCTTTTGGACACCTTTTGTAGCTAACTGTTTTATGCGTCCACAGTGGAGATCTAAGGAGCATACAAGGCCCCTGCGTACACTCCATAATTATGCCTGGACAGCCAAGGGCATACAATGTGTATGCACCAACCAAGCTGTTAAAGGGACATTCAACACTAATGCTAGATAGCATGATGCATTCAAAGAAATGAGTCTGAGAATAACATGTAGATATATTTTTTGAAGTTTCATAGGCTGTTTAAATATAGCCGAAATAAGCGTAAAGTTTTAGTGTCTGTAAAACAGTGGAAGCTGCCATGTTGTAACTTAGGTTACCTTCTCTGCTGTGGCTAAATAGGGACAGTTATAAATAGGTCACTAGTGTGTGCCGCAAATGGCTGTGTGGAATGTGTTCTGCACTTCCATTTTTAACAGGAACTGAAAAGCTTACACTTTCAAAATAAAATGAGGAAAAGGGGTCAAAATAGATAATGAAAGTATATTGCTGAGTTTCTTTTTTTCCATCTAAAGGTTTTTGTGGTGTCTCCTAAGACTAAATAAATTTTAGTGTTGTGACTTGTTGGCAGGGTGGATTTGATTTAAAATCACTAGTCTGTAGGGATGCACCGAAGTTTCGGCCGAAAATGGCATTTCCAGTTATTTCAGTTTTAGTTTCCTTTTTCCTGTTTACGGTAAAATTATTTTGTAGCATATTTCAAATTTGATGCTAGCCTAGAGCTGCAGTCTGAGTTCATTACTTGACTTGCTGTTTTGCATATAATAGTTTCCGAAGACTATACTTTATTTGGATAATTGGTAAAAAGCAAACAAATAAAAAAAAACCTGCTAAATCTGATTCTATTACACAGAACTAAAGAATACAATATATTGATGTTTGTTTTAAAATGACAAACACTGAGATGGTATTATAAAACTCCGCAAAATACTTTAATTATTTTTGTCCCCTTTTCCTGTAATTCTATTTAGAAATTGTGAGCTTTTTAGTTCCTTTTAGAAATGGAAGTGCAGAACACTGTTATATTCCACACAGCCATTGGCTGCACACTATAGTGACCTATTTATAACTGGCCACAGCAGAGAAGGTAACCTAAGTTACAACATAACAGCTCCCATTGTTTTATAGGCACTAAAAATGTACTTGGTCAATATTTATTTAAACCGCTAATGAAACTTTAAAAAATACATCTACATGCTATTCTGACCTTTCTTTGAATGCCCCAGATGCAGATTTTTTTTTTTTTTTTTTCACTTTAAAAAATAAAATTGGGCATAAAGTGAATGTAAACTTTCATGAATTAGTGCCCAGTTTTTAAAAATACTATTAAAAACAGGGGCACTTTCATTCATGGAAGTTTACATTGTAGCGTATTTTTAACAAATACTTACCTTTCTCTTCAGTGACACAAGATCAGCGGTACCCCTCCCGCAGCTCCTCTGTACTTACGTCACCAATGACGAAACCGGCTTCCTCCAATCATGGCTTCCCCCCCAGAGTCCATCTCGTGAGGCCACACCGTGATTGGAGAAAGCCGGTTTCGTCATTGCTTAAAGGGACACTGAACCAAATTTTTTTTCTTTTGTAATTCAGAAAGAGCATGAAATTTTAAGCAACTTTCTAATTTGCTCCTATTAAATTTTCTTCATTCTCTTGGTATCTTTATTTGAAATGCAAGAATGTAAGTTTAGATGCTGGACCAATTCTGGTGATCAACCTGGGTGGTTCTTGCTGATTGGTTCTGAACCCAAAAAAGCTGATTTATATTTCAAATAAAGATAGCAAGAGAACTAAGAACAATTGATAATAGGAGTAAATTAGAAAGTTGCTTAAAATTGCATGCTCTATCTGAATCACTAAAGAAAAAAAATTGGGTTCAGTGTACCTTTTTAAGTACAGCATGAGAAGTGGGCAGGGGATTGCCGATCCTGTGTCGCTGAAGAGGAAGGTAAGTATTTGTAAAAATATGCTGCAATGTAAACTTGAATGAAAGTGCCCCTGTTTTTAATAGTATTTTTAAAAACTGGGCACTAATTTTATTTAAAGGGCCACTAAACCCAAAATCTTTCTTTCATGATTCAGATAGAGAATAGAAATTTAAACATTACAATTTACTTCCATTTATTTTGCTTCATTTTTAAAATATCATTTTTTAAAAAAAAAGTAATGCACATGGTAAGACAATCACACGAGGCTTCTATGTGCAGCAACCAATCAGCAGCTAGTGAGCATATCCAGATATGCTTTTCATCAAAGAATATCAAGAGAATAAAACAGAAAGATGTTTAAAATTGCATTCTCTTTCTAAATCATAAAAGAAAAAATGCGGGTGGCATGTCCCTTTTAATATATTGCAGCAGTTGAAAATTGGTCTAACATAGAAATGTAGTAGTAAAAAAGGTGCATTGCTCATAAGAATGTCTTACATTCAGATAAACAGCTTTGCAGACTGGGGAAGGCTAGAGGAGTGGGTTTGAAAAAAAAAAAATCTGAGCCAGTTAAAGTGACATAAAACAAGTTGGGATAGACAAATATAATGTGCTTTAATTACTTAACATGCAAATTTATACTGCAGTGCCTCGCCATTAACCCTTTCTTTTTAGTTTATGAATTGTACAGCTCTAACTCCTTCTATGGCTGTATCTATTGTTGCTTTGGTAGAATACAAAAAATGCATAGGGATTATTTGCTGGAGCATGCCTAGAAGCTGTGAACTCAGTTGAAATACAATGCCTGTGTCTAAACACTGATAAAGGGAGGTGGAGCACAGTGCTCCTGACAGCATGGCTATTTAAGTATTTTTGCTAATTTTTTATTTAAATTTATTTAAAAATTACTGTATTTTAAAAATTTTTTTTTTTTTTTTTTTTTTTTTTTATGCAATCTATTTTATTTAAAGGGACATAATACTCATATGCTAAATCACTTGAAACTGATGCAGTATAACTGTAAAAAGCTGACAGGAAAATATCACCTCAGCATCTCTATGTAAAAAAGTTATTTTACCTCAATTTCCTCAGCTCACCAGAGTTGAGAGTTCTGTGTAAAAAGTTACTCAGCTGCTGCCCAGCTGCAGTTAAAAAAAAAAATTGTAGAAATGAACAGCAGCCAATCAGCATAAACAGTGCTGAGGTCATGAACGTTTACTGTAATCTCATGAGATTTCATAGTAAACTTTCTTAAACTGAATAGTGAAATAACATGACAGTGCACAAGGCTCAATCCCTTAGCTGTCCCGGGACAGACATACTGATTTTCTGCTTAGAAGTCATTTACAATGGGATGTGGCTACTGAGGAATTTGAGGTAAAATATCTTTCTTTTTTACATAGATGTGCAGCTGATATTTTCTAGTAAACTTTTTACAGCTATACTGCATCACTTTCAAGTGTTTCAACATTTGGGTATCATGGCCCTTTAATTAGCCCTTTTAGGATATGCACAGATCTCAACATGTTTTATGGCACTTAAACTATCAATGCACTGGTGCTTTGGAGCACTACTGCAGATTTGACTGTTCACTTCAATGGATGCAGCCAGAGCAAGGCTCTGAAGAAAACAGCCTAAGGAGCAGCGCTGCAAAGTTAGTGATGGTAAATTCTCCAGCATAGTCTCACATATAATGAAAGCTCCTGTGCTAACTAGCATATTGATCTTTTAGCATTAAAAAGTTCAATCTACCTGTTTAATAATTAAAGGGACACTGAACCCCAAATTTTTTTTTTTCGTGATTCAGATAGAGCATGACATTTTAAGCAACTTCCTAATTTACTCCGATTATCAAATTTTCTTCGTTCTCTTAGTATCTTTATTTGAAATGCAAGAATGTAAGTTTAGATGCCGGACGATTTTTGGTGAACAACCTGGGTTGTTCTTGCCGATTGGTGGATAAATTCATCCACCAATAAAAAAAGTGCTGTCCAGAGTACTGAACCCAAAAAAAGCTTAGATGCCTTTTTCAAATAAAGAAAGCAAGAGAACGAAGAAAAATTGATAATAGGAGTAAATTAGAAAGTTGCTTAAAATTGCATGCTCTATCTGAATCACAAAAGAAAAAAATTGGTTTCAGTGTCCCTTTAAGGTTTTCTCTGCCCCATGTAAAGTATTGACAGCACTCTCCCGTGCTTGTAACTCTGACTGCAAGAACTGAGCGTGCGAAACTCTCTACACTGTTTGCTCATCAGAAATGGTAAACAGTGATTTCTGTTGCGCAGTTCTTCTTACTGTCAATACTTTACATGGGGCGCATGGTGAGGCTCTGATTGGCTAAAACTGCTGCCAGTTAAGGAAGCCAAAAAGAAATTCTGTGACAGAGGCTGCATTACAGCAGTTACCGGAGCTGGAGAAAAACCTTAATTATTAAAGATAGATTAGACTTTTTAATGCTAAAAGCAGATCGATATGCTAGTTAGCACAGGAACTTACATTATATGTGACTTTATGCTGGAGATTTTACCATCACTTTAAAGCACTAACAGTTCCTGCATGTTTCCTGTTTCTGCAGACGCTGTATTTTCTGCAGTGACCTCTAAGATCACTGCATGTTCTTCCTTGGGGTTGAATGCATCATTTGTTTCTAGCATTTATTTGGGGTTTAATGTCCATTTAAGTAAGGATGCGCTGACATTTCTGTCACAGAAACATGGGCGAAATTTTTTTCGCTCCGTTTATTTTTTTGACCTTATTTTTCTTGGTAGCATTGTGTAGCATATTGATATTTTTATTTTGTCCCATTTTAGTGTTTCTTACAAAAATGTGGCTATTTGCATGTTTTTCAATTTGAATTAATTCATTAGCTTGCTCAAATTAAATTAAGCAAAATAAAATAAAATTTTTAAATCATTTGAAGACTTTTTTTTTTTTTTTTTTTTTTTTGATAGAGCATACCATTTTGAGATTTACATCTATCTGAAACCCAGTTTTCTTTTATGCTTCTGTCCCTTTAAGGTCTATTTTTCAACTGTTTTTTTTTAATATTTTTTCGCTGTGAAGGGGCATATTTCTGCAGAATGTGATATGTTCAAGATAGAAAAAAAATTGCCCAATTTTTATATGTATGTAGCCCAGCTAAAATTTTAGCAAAGATTAAGCTAAATTCAGCTCATTTTCAAGGTTTGTTGCACATATTAAATCAATGTATGTAAAATAATGCAAGTGTGTTCTTTGGGTAGCAGTTTTAAATAAAAGAAAATGTTACAATGTTTAGAAAGAATACTGCCCCCACCCACTTAATAAGTCCACTCCGTTGCCAACATTTTCTGTTGAGAATACTGCTTAACCATCACTAGACAGAATTTTTTTTTTTTTATAGTAAGGTTTTATGAGTGTGCAGTGGTAGGTCACATGCATAAGTCAAACAGTGACATCCCTTTTATAAGCAGAGCGGATATAACAAAACAAAAACATATACATATATATTTGTGTGTCCAGTAAGTAGGCCCTGGGTAGAACACTGTTAAGTGGTGTTTCAAATTTGACGACTTTCTTCCTGTGTGATCTGAAATTTCTCCTTTTTGTAGACTATGATTGAAGCACATGTTGATGTTAAGACTACAGATGGCTACCTTCTTCGTCTCTTCTGTGTTGGATTCACAAAGAAACGCAATAACCAGATCAGAAAAACGTCCTATGCCCAGCATCAACAAGTTCGTCAGATTCGCAAGAAGATGATGGAGATTATGACTCGTGAAGTGCAGACCAATGACTTGAAAGAAGTTGTTAACAAACTGTACGTGTGTACAGAAAATTGATTATAATGTTTTTGTTTTTTTATTTTTGCATCGGTTTAAATGCGCTATAGCTTAAGGAATGCTAAACTGACATTTTC
>NC_069500.1:1095516024-1095613524 GCF_027579735.1 Bombina bombina
AATTTTTACAAACACAACTGCTATGAATTTCAAGTTGCACTAGGAAGTCTAAAAGAGCTATTGTGTTATGTATACAGTATATACAATATAGGGTGAGTTAAGATGGATTCTAAATCATATTTTATTGCTCTGATTGGTATTTAAATATTAAAAACTTTGGCCTCCAATTTATTAAGGTGCAATCAGATACAATTGGCAGCCAGGAAATCTGACTGCATCCAGAGCAAGTATTACGCAAGAAAAAACAGTGCGCTTCCCCTCCCCTGCTCACGTGTAACCAACTGTGCGAAGGCAGGGATTTTCAATCATCCCAGACAAATCATACTAGGCTGATTTAAAAGGACATTAAACACTTTGAGATTTTCATATAAATGCTTAAAGGGACATAAAACAAGTTGGGATAGAGACAAAATAATATAATATGTACTTTAATTACTTAACCTGCAAATTTATACTGCAGTGCCTCGCCATTAACCCTTTCTTTTTAGTTTCTGAATTGTAAAGCTCTAACTCCCCCCACACAATTCCTTTTATGGCTTTATCGATATCTATGGTTGCTTTTGGTAGAAAACAAAAGTGAATAGGGATTATCTGCTGGAGCATGCCTAGAAGCTGTAAACTCATTGAAATACAATGCCTGTGTCTAAATACCGATAGGGGGGGTGGAGTTGTCTGCCCCATGTAATTCATTTTGCTTATTTTTTTCAATTATTTTAAAATACTTGCCAGCAATTTTTTAAAAAAATTTTTATGCAAACAATTTTTAATTAATTAGCCCTTTTAGGATATGCACAGATCTCAACATGTTTTATGGCACTTTAATTATGCAGTAAAACAACTTGTTATATACTTTTATTACTGATTGTGCGCCCTGTTCCTATAATATATGTCTGAAAATTAAGAATTTTCCAATTCTGACAACTGGAAGAGCATATGGCAGGCTTCAACAAAGCTAACATTGCCACATATCTGTCCATAAATATTTCAGATTAACACATCAGAACCTGAAAAACATTGGATAATAACCGATCGCCTTGTCTACTCCAGCAAAAAGTTCTGATTGGCTCCTTAAAATAAGGAACGTGTTGGGTGGAGTTTGGCTTTTGAAAAGCAATTGTGACAAACACGATATTAATATAGTCGTTTTACAAGAACATCTATGGCTTTTGATGAAAAGGAGCAAAATAAATATTGCAAGTACAGTATAGGATGGCACAAACTGAACGGTATACAAGGACTTAGGGTAGTTATACAAACCTAGTTGGTAATACAGGTTTGGACCGGGTGTCTTCTGTACATTCTGACTGCTCCCATTCCTGCAGCAGAAAAAGTCAGTCATTTAAGTTATGTTCCAATATAATAGATGGTCAATATGATTAATTTATGTGCACAAAATAATAAAAAGTACTGAAAAGGAAAAATACAACTTACAACTTTGTACACATTACATTTATAACTATTAAATGGACATAAAACACAAACATTTTATTTAATGATTCAGATAGAACATACAATCTTAAACAACGTTCTACTTCTAGTATCAAATTGTCTTCATTCTCTTGGTATCCTTTGTTGAAGGCAATGTACTACTTGTAGCTAGCTGAGCTAGCTCAGGTGAGCCAATCAAAAGAGGCTCCAGCAGTGCATTGCTACTTCTGAGCCTAACTAGGTATACTTTTCAACAAAGGATACCAAGAAAATACAAGTTAATTTGAAAGTTGTTTAAAGTTGCATGCTCGGTCTCATTCTTTAAAAGAAAAAAAGAAAAAGAGGTTTATGTCCCTTTAAGCATTGCAAAACAAATATTTTAAAATCATTTAACATTTAGCACAAAATGTTTAGCAAATCAAGAGTAGCTCAGGGATAAACAGCCTGGTGGAACCCATGTTTTTTTTAGTTTTTTTATTTAGCTAATTATGAACAGATATAACTGATCTTGTCCTATGAGCTAACCAATAACTGTGTACAATGTTTCAGGCTCAGATAACATTTCCCTAAACTCATGTATGATGGAGACAGTCCAGCTTTATTTTGGAGGAAGTGGGGCAGACACCTTTATCAGAGGTATTCTACAAATAAAGCAGACAAAATAAATAAAGTACATTGCAATTTTGTTTTATTTTCTTTATTTAAAAAAGTAATTATTTTTAACTTGTTTTTGGAATTGTAGTTAATTTATGTCACTTTATAAACGATATGTGTAAGAGACCAGACAAAAATGCTTTAAAGTGACAATAGTGGTCACCAAATATGACAACAGGCCTTTAATAAACAGAAAAGGGTGTATATCTGTAGAATTCATGTTTGATACAGATCTCCATAAAAAATAACTGTATTCGTTAGAAGGGACAGTGCACATGGACAAAAAACACATAACAGAATAATAATAGAAAAATAAAAACAAAAAATACATAACAGAATAATAATAATAATAGAAAAATTAAAAAAACAGGTTTGTGAATAAATTAAAAAAATGGTTAGACTTTCATTTCAAAACGGCTAAATATAAATCTCTTTAAATCTTAGCCGACTCTTGATGAAAGAATAAAGTATCTATATCATGCATGCTAGTTTAAACTTCTCACAATAGGCTTTAAATCATACTTTTTTGCCAGCAGGACGGGACTTTGCACTAGTTTTTTCAAACAAGCTTCCAACTGGTTTTTCGGCAGGAAGTGGAGGGGGGATCTGTAGTTCTTCAGAAGCTGAAAAGGTGGATTGAAATTACAAGGGGTTAAAAGAAGGACGAACACTTCCTAAAACATCAAATGATTTGTCAGTATGGGGTGATACTTAATTGTTTTACATATACAAAATATATTTATGTTTGTTAATTCTTCCCAGCTTGAATATTCTTTAATTATATGTTTACTGCAAGCTGGAAATCAAACCTTGATCATTCAGAATTTCCAGTATGTCTTTATTTTTTGTTGTGATGTTATATGGAGGTAGCATGCTTCCCATTCCCAAATCCCCATGTGCAGTGTGCTGTAAATCAAAGGGGGAAAATGAGAGCAGTCAAAAATACATGACTGGCAGATCCAGCGTTGCTGTCGTCCCTTTGCCAAGTTCCACATTCAACAGCAGTGGAATTCAGTAACAGTGCTACTGCACTTCTAAAGTGTGGAATGGGATGTAGAACCAGGGGTCTTAGGTATGTTTTTGGTATGAAACTGACAAAGGTCTGATCTTAGGTATCATTTGGATATAAAAGTGACAAAGGTCTGACCTGAGTTATGATTTGGTAAAGTGACACAAAGGTCTGATTTGAAGCATGATTTGGGTATAGGACTGACACAAAGGTCTGATCAGAGAAATTATTTGAGTATGGGACTGACAAGGTCAGATCAGGCAATGGGCCTCACACAAGGGTCCGATCAGTGTTTGGATTTGAGTATGAGACTAAAACAAGGGTCTGATCAGTGTTTGGATTTGAGTATAGGACTTATACCAGGGTCTAATAAGTTGTTAGATTTGAGTATTGGAATAAAACAAGGGTCTGATCAGTGGTCAGATTTGGGTATCGGACTGAAATAAGGGTCTGATCTGAGGTATAATTTGGGTATTGAACTGACACATAGGCCTGATCTGAGGTATGATTTGATCATGGGACTAAAACAAGGGTTTGATCAGTGGTTGGATTTGGGTATGGGACTAAAAGGGGCCTGATCATTAGTCAGATTTGGGTACGGGACTGAGGAAACGGTCTGATTTGACATAGAATTTGGGTATGGTACTATCTTTTACTGTTTGCTATACATATTTTTTCCCGTTTGTGGGAACGGGGTTGTATATGTGCAAGGGTCCCTACCAGCGCAACATTTAACCTATTCTCCTCAATAATTTGGGTACGGGACTGACACAAAGGTATGATTGGAGTATTGGACTAAAACAAGGGTCTGATCAGTGGTTGATTTGGGTATGGGATTAAAAGGGCTCTGATCATTTGTGAGATTTGGGTATGGGACTGAAAGTAAACAAAGGTCTGATATGAGATATTATTATTTGAGTATGGGACTGACACAAAGGTCTGATATGAGGTATTATTTGAGTATGGGACTGACACAAAGGGCTGATTTGAGGTATTATTTTAGTATGGGACTGACACAAAGGTCTGATATGAGGTATTATTTGAGTATGAGACTGACACAAAGGGCTGATTTGAGGTATTATTTTAGTATGGGACTGACACAAAGGTCTGGTATGAGGTATTATTTGAGTATGGGACTGACACAAAGGTCTGATTTGAGGTATTATTTGTGTATGGGACTGACACAAAGGTCTGATATGAGGTATTATTTGAGTATGGGACTGACACAAAGGTCTGATATGAGGTATTATTTGAGTATGGGACTGACACAAAGGTCTGATATGAGGTATTATTTGAGTATGGGACTGACACAAATGTCTGATTTGAGGTATTATTTGAGTATGGGACTGACACAAAGGTCTGATATGAGGTATTATTATTTGAGTATGGGACTGACACAAATGTCTGATTTGAGGTATTATTTGAGTATGGGACTGACACAAAGGTCTGATATGAGGTATTATTATTTGAGTATGGGACTGACACAAATGTCTGATTTGAGGTATTATTTGAGTATGGGACTGACACAAAGGTCTGATTTGAGGTATTATTTGATTATGGGACTGACACAAAGGTCTGATATGAGGTATTATTATTTGAGTATGGGACTGACACAAGGGTCTGATTTGAGGTATTATTTGATTATGGGACTGACACAAAGGTCTGATATGAGGTATTATTATTTGAGTATGGGACTGACACAAAGGTCTGATTTGAGGTATTATTTATTTGAGTATGGACTGACACAAAGGTCTGATTTGAGGTATTATTTGAGTATGGGACTGACACAAAGGTCTGATATGAGGTATTATTATTTGAGTATGGGACTGACACAAAGGTCTGATATGAGGTATTATTATTGAGTATGGGACTGACACAAAGGTCTGATTTGAGGTATTATTTGATTATGGGACTGACACAAAGGTCTGATATGAGGTATTATTATTTGAGTATGGGAATGACACAAAGGTCTGATTTGAGGTATTATTTGAGTATGGGACTGACACAAAGGTCTGATATGAGGTATTAATTATTTGAGTATGGGACTGACACAAAGGTCTGATTTGAGGTATTAATTGATTATGGGACTGACACAAAGGTCTGATTTGAGGTATTATTATTTGAGTATGGGACTGACAAAAAGGGCTAATTTGAGGTATTATTATTTGAGTATGTGGACTGACACAAAGGGCTGATTTGAGGTATTATTATTTGAGTATGGGACTGACACAAAGGGCTGATTGAGGTATTATTTGTGTATAGGACTGACACAAAGGTCTGATATGAGGTATTATTTATTTGAGTATGGGACTGACACAAAGGTCTGATATGAGGTATTATTTGAGTATGGGACAGACACAAAGGTCTGATATGAGGTATTATTTGAGTATGGGACAGACACAAGGGTAGGATTCAGCAGTAGGCTTTGGGTATGGGACTAATACAGTGGTCTAAGGGCCTGATGTGGGTATGGTGCCGACACAGGACTTGCAGGTCCAGAAGTCTGATCTGAGGTCTGATACATAAAGATTTAACTATGAGGCAGAGATAATAAAATGGATACTGAGAAAAGCCATCTCAGATGATGTATTGCTGTGATTTTTCAGTGCCTAAACGATGCAGTTAATATTCAGTGTTTACTGTAAATACCCTGCTGCTATCTGCTGTATATTCAAAACTATAAAACGCTACATTTACTAAAGCACCATCAGAATAATTATAGGCTAAGTTAGGACACTTAGTTTTGTAAACTGTTTTAAGGTTTATTTAAAAAAAACAATTATCCTGTTACACAAATGCATTACTCATAAGTGTCAGAATGGTGCTGCTCACAATCCCAAAACAAACAAAGAGGGCGATTGCGCAATGCTCACATTTTGTTAGTTTGCCTGAGATTCGGATGATTGTGGGTTTTCTCAGAGGAGCAGAGTTTGTTGGCAACTCCTTCTCTGTCTCATCCTTGGAAAACAGCTGGAAGGGATCTACAAAAAAAGAAAATTGTTTTTGTTTCACATTTTTATCATTCAACTCAAAATAACTACTTCAGACCCATAGACGAAAAGGAGCTGCAACAAAATGCAAAAGAAAGCATTCCTGGCCTGGTTCATACAAAAAGATCCTTATATAATATTAAAGGAACTCTTTAAACTCTGATATTATTAACCTAGTAGCTAACCTCTAACTGTCCCCAGCAGAGGAGAAAAGATAACAGGATTTTAAACAAACAGAAACCGAGTTTATACATAACATGGTGACACCTGGTACTTTATGGAGACTAAAAACTTTACACTTATTTCTTCAATATTTAAATTAGCATATTAAAAAACAAACAAAAAAACCCAAAACATTCCTATATATATAGATAGATAGATAGATATATATAGTATGCTGAAGCTAATCAGATATGTATTTAGTGTTTAACAAACAAAATATCCAAACAATACAGAAATGTATCTTATGCAAGCCACAAAAATGTCCTCTGTTATGTATGTGCACACACTCTTTGTTGGTGGTCAAAAAATAATAAAATACTGAATGACCAATTACTTCTGCTGGAAACTTACAATCTCAAATGGTTTACTATCCTTTTAATATAAAATGTTTTAAATTGTGCATAGTAAAACATCTTTGCAAAACATTTTCATTATTTTTGCCCAATTTTCATGTAATCAAATTCTTTGGATTTAAAGGGTTATAAAAATAGTCTTTCGGGGGGGCGGAGCTAGCCGCAGACAAGTATGGCAGCAAACTATTAGAGCTCCGTGATAAGAACAGCAAAAAGAGGACAAAACACAGGAGTTGATGCCCTAAAACTACCATAAAATATGGCTGAAGCCTACTGATCACATTTATAGTGGGGTTAGTGAGGTGGGGGATGGTAATTGTGTCGGAAGCTGACATCGCTGCTTTGGGCCTACACGACCCTTATCCAGAAGACCGCATGGTGCGGACCTCTAGCAAGCACGCTATAAAGTGATCACTAAGACTTTGAGGCATCCCCCGCCTCCCCCCTCCACTCACTATTACAGGGTCCTGTGAGCGAGACATGGAGGTCACACTGCTTTCACTTATCAAAGGCCTAAGTGACAGAACGGATGCTCACTTCACCCAGCTATCACAGCAGATTCGTGAACCCAGCAGTACACAAGAAAGCAGCTGCAGTTCTCGTGTAGGCGACTTGCTGTCCCACACGTCGCCCATCGAGCCCTCTGCACTCTATAACACTAAAGCGGTCCGGATTTGGACACAGGAGGATTCTTCGCTGACCAGCAGTAAGAACCTCGCTCCTATTACATCGAGAGTACAAGAGGGTGAGAGTGAGGAGGATCGCAGCATAAGCTGGTGGCGGTCTGTGACCCTAAGCCGACTACCTACATCAGGTGGGAAGATTCTACTTCTGAAGACTAGACAGTCTCTGTATGAGTTAGAGCAGCCAGACCGCCCACGGCCGGTTCAGCTTTACACTATCAAGACCTCTCCCTCAGAAACGCCAGATACTGGCTTCCATATGAGTCATTGCTCAGAAAGGCCATCTAAAGACGCGGAAAGGTCTCCATCTAACCTCCTACAGTCAGACACAAGTGCAAGCCATAACGTCTTACTCGGCAGTATTGAGCCGATGCCGGACCTCCTGGAGATGTGGCCAGTCGAGAAGAGGTCCCGGTCAGGCTTTCTCTTGATCCACTCTGAAATCTCTCTGCCGAGTACAGCTGAGAGTTGGTCCGTGGGTGAGCCGCCGGTGTCCTTATGTGTTTTGCCACCAACTGCAGGACATTGCTTTTGGAATAGTCAGCATTCTAGAGATGAACCTATGTTGAATAAATTCCCATACCCCTACTTTCACAAGGCGATTGGCATCGGATAGAACAGCTCTGCAATTGGCCTATGTTCTGTTATCTAGGGACTCGCCTCTGCCAACCTTTTTATCATGGATACTGGGCTACGTCTCTAATATATCACAGTAATTAATGATAACATTACGATTTGATATTTTATTGTGATGAGCATTACGCTATTGGGGTAACCATAATTTTTTCAAATATCAGACTGTTTATACCCTACCTAGAGATTAACCAGATCCGTTAAACTAGTGACACACCAGACAACTTTGTTACTTACTACTTAAAATTTTGGTTTATGTATATAGCTCTACATATATGCTAAATATCATGTGAGCCTGACATCCACTATTTGCTTTTTGTTTTTTTGTTCTTTAGGGGAGGGGGGTTTGCGCATGTTGGGGTATGTGTGTGGGATACAAATCATTAGAGAACAGGTACTTTGGAGCAAGCCGATTGTACGGACTCTAAAATATGTTCATAGCAGAATGTAGATCTTAGATACAACAGAACCTTTATACTGAAACAGCTTAGGACTTAATATCCATGCCTGATCAAATTGTATGTGTTAGAAAGTTTTGTACTAACCATGTCTCACACTTGTTCAATATAACGATACTGGTTAGATTTATTTACTTTTAATGTCAGAAAGGAACTGTGGGCTACATTCCTTTGCTTCTCTGCTATACACATCATAAGTATATTATGTTTACAACTATATTTTTATGCACCATTATATTTTTATGCACCATTTATATGTACGCTGAAATGTGAAAATAATCCTGTCCAAGCGTCTCTATCAGCCCTATTTTCAGCCTATAAGGTTGTCCCAAACTCTGCTGGAGTCTGTAGGTGTGTGTATTAATTTTTAGCAAGCTATCCATTTTTGAGTCATCCTAGATGATGTTAAAAATATACCCTAGATGGCTGTCCTTCTTAGCCCTCGCATACCGGTTATCTTTGCTCCATAGGTGGCTCAAATTATTCTAATCACTTTAGCAACCCATTACGTTGCCTTCTCCCCTATGCACCCCACGTAGCCTTCTCTAGACCTTACATGTTAAGTTCTTACAGGTAGATTACTACCATCTGGGTTGGGCATAGTACTTATGCAATGTAGGCCGGTTCAAGTCATATACAATTATCATTACATATATACTGGCTGGGGTCTGCGGGCCCGGGACCTTGGAGTTACTTTATACATCGTATGCGACTTGAGTTTGGTCACCATTAATAGTTTAATGTTTTAATTACTGCATATTATATATAGACACAACTCACAACGCCTAATAGACCGCTGGAACTCCCCTATTGTATTTAGGGCTATTTTATTTATATCATATGTAACGGATAAGTCCTATTATATAACTTAAGATAACCCTGCTCTTCTTATTTACCCACATACAAAGTAAAGCATCCCTCTGGGACCCACTCTTCTTCTCTAACCATGTAATATGACCTACATTTATCCCCTCCACTTTACTATTCTGATATTCTAAATAGCTCCCCTCCCCAATTACTATGTATGCTATCATTGTCTAATATCTCATAGTGTCCATATCCTAATACCCCTCTTGGAGAACAACTGATCCAGAATGTAATCTTGTTCATTCTATACACAAAAGCCCAGGGAGCTTTTATCAGGGTCCCACCTGAGTATACATATCAAGATAAGCCATCATGATAACAACCTGGGAAAACTTGTTGGCTCCAATATAGCTTATGGCTCCGCCCCCCGCCCTCACCTATAGCTACTGTTCACCCTTACTGCAAGTGAACAAATAAGCGGGTGTTTTATCCGCAATTGTTAATCTACTGTTTATAAGTTTTTCTTCTATCCCTTTTTTTAACCTATATAGAACCCAAATACCTCTTTATGTCATATTTAGTCTACCAATACCATAGATGTACAAGTTGTTATGGATATTTCAATTGTGAATGTTTTTTTTCCTCCCCTTTCTGTGATATAACATAGGAAAACAAATGAAAAAGAGGGTAATGCCAGAATGTGTTTACTTCATGTTATGCTAGAGGTTAATGGCTTGACAAAGCTTCAGAGGTGACGTGTTTCAATCCTATGTAAAATGGTTTATTGTATGTTACCCTGTATATCTGGTATTGTCCTCAATAAAAAACTTTGATTATTAAAAAAAAAATAGGTCTTTCATTGTTGTAATAAAAAACAACAAAAAAACTAAGCAGTTGGTTATATTGAGATGAAAATTGTTGCAATGTGTATTATTCATCCTTTTAAAAAGGATTTTTCCATTTGACCTTTTTATTTCATTTTTATTTTACCTTTATTTGTAAAGAGTCCATTACTTCCTACCAATGCCCACAAAGGGCTTTAGTCTCTACAAGAAGGCAAAGGAATAGCTTTTCTTTAATGAGTTTGATGTGGTTGCTAGGAGACACCTGCTCTAGCTGCGGCAGGGCCAGGCTATTGTGGGTGTGGCAGGTGCATCAAGTGACAGACGGCAGGTCAGGCAGAGTTGTAGAAACATACATAGTTACTTGATAATTGCATGGGCAGAGCTGATCTGCCATTGCTGCCTGCCTGAGTACACCAGACTGATGTCACACAAACCACCAATGTAGTACAGCCTCTGCCCCTCTAGCCTCCCCCTTCTTTCACACACACAGACCCTTCTGGGAAGGAGGATGGTGGGAGGCGAATGTGTAAACTCTTTTTTGAGCCCTTTACAAGGTTTTGCAAATTAAAAACAGTTTACATATACACCTCTTGAGAAGCCTAGTGGAATCCTTTGTCCTTAGCTCTCCTTAGCTGTGACAGATTAGGGAGACATGTAGAGCATTACGACTTACATGGTCAGCATGTTGGTACCAGTTTTCTTGAAAGACGACAAATAAATGGTGTTTTTAGCATTACCTAACCCCTGAGTGCAAGAGTTTTTTTTTCTCAATTCATAGATGTAAATGAGCCAGTGCTAAAACCTAACCAATCACTTTGTAGAATGTTGCAGGCTTAATTGAATTTCGCCATACCATACCCTATGATGGAGGCTTTACAACAAGGAAACAAAACAAGCACGCTTTTAGAGATATTTTACATCAAAATCGGGTATAAAAATATTGCAGTTTTATTTTTCTTAAAGGAACATAACAGTGCAAAAATAAAATGCTCTATAATGTTAGAGCATTTTATGATTGCACCATTGCTTGGATTATGTGCATAACTGCAAAACAGAAAGAGAAGCAGTCTGCCAGGAAGGAACAGCAGCATCAATAGCTTGTTCTATGGCCTGGTTGCTACCTGGGAGTAGCTTCTTTCTGCCCAATTGTGCTTTTCACAGAGGGAAAACTCTTCCTGTAGTATATCAGTCTGATCCCCGCCGACATGTCAGTCCCAACCCCCCCCATACCAAGGCAATCTCCTCTGAACAAGGAACATGGCAACACCCAGACGATTGTTTCGGCCTTCTGTAGGCTCGTCAGTAGGTGCAGCCATAATCAGTTTTGCATATGTAAAATATGACCCTAGGGATAGTCTCCCTATGGGTGATGGGGGGAACCAGACGTGGACTTCTTGCCCAATGTGCTTAGAAGAATATGGCTGCACTCTCACTGACGAGGCCCCAGAGTAGGCAGAAACGAACTGACCATGTCCCGTGGCATCAGACTGATATAATACAGGAAAGTTTTCCTCTGTGAAAAACACAATTAGGCAGAAAGAAGCTACTTCCAGGTGGTAACCGGGGCCATAGAACAAGCTATTGAAGCTGCTGTTCGTTCCTGGCAGACTGCTTCTCTTTCTGTTTTGATTATGTGTATAACCCCTACAAAGAAATTATCACAAAGTCAAGAGCAGCAATGCACTACTGGGAAGCTAGCTGAATAAATTGATGAGCCAATGACAAGGAACAAATGTGTTAGCACCAATCACCAGCTAGCTACCTGTACTGCATTGTTGCTGTAGATTATAATAATTTCATCAGAGGATACCAAGAGAACAAACTAAATTTGATAATAGAAATGAATTGAAAAAAAAGTTCTAAAAAAATATACAAAAACTATCCGTCACGGATACCAGACAGCTAAGGCTACCCCAAACCCCCCTACAACCTCACCCCTTTTGTTTCTCAGTGGTTTTGGGCTCCTCATAGCAACCACAATCTCTGGAAGCTTTTGTTTGCTTGTTTTGTGGATAGCTGGTGTATGACCAGGGAAAAACCCTCCTAGGCTGGCCGGGCTTCTGGAACTCCCGGTCGGGGACCGCCTCACACACGACACCCCGCTAACTCGTCTCAGGCTGGCTGGGCTCCTGGAACTCCCGGTCGGCCACAGGACAGCAGGACACCCGCTACTTTACCCCTGGTCGCTCCAGCAGCCCTTTGCCCAGCGCTCCGCTCTTTTGGGGATTGGTAGCCCCTAGGGAGGGACAAGGCCTGTGCAATTATCAGAGGGGAGCTCCTTTGGGAACTGGGGGTTTTGGACACCCACAACCCATAACTTCAACGGACTGTAACTCCGGTCCCCAGTAACAAATCATGCTTTTTGGACTGTGGCATCTGGGGACCGAGAGCTTTAAAAATTTAAAAGGACAGTCATCCTCCCTCCCCCGTAAACAGAACCCCTTCCCGGGAGAGGAGACAGTCTGTCTCTCTCCCCGAGCGGCAGAGCCGGATCCAGGAGAGGAGACAGTCGGTCTCTCTCCCCAGCAGCAGAGCCATCCCCTGGGAGAGGAGGTAGTCGTCCTCCCTCCCCATAAACAGAACCTCCTTCCTGGGAGAGGAGACAGTCGAACTCTCTCCCCAGCGGCCGAATCCCTTTCTGGGAGAGGAGACATTTGGTCTCTCTCCCCAGCGGCAGCACAGTTTCCCATGGAGCGGAGGTAGCAGACCTCCCCAGCGGTAGATCTCCTTCTCGGGAGAAGAGACAGACGGACTCTCCCTTCAGTAGCTTGGCAGGGTCTCTACCCTTTTCTTGTCCCGGAGTATTTCTCACCGGGGCAGGCGTTGCATTGGGCAAGGAGGAGACAAAGCTTATGCAGTTGGTGCCACATGTTTTGGCACCCGAGCTTTGCCTACCACACCAAGGAGCACCTCCCCCTCTGGTCTGGGGTGGGAATACAGCCGGGAAACCGGCACTAGCTTTGTTTGTGGGTGGGGTCAGCTGGTTCTCAACAGAGTGTCACAGAGGGAGACAGTTTGGCCATGGAACTTAAGGACACTGGAACTTGTGGAACAGCAATTGTTTGGGAGCCGGCCTTAGCAAACTTGTTTGGGACTTTGCATTATGTGACTATAAACACCAGCAGGAACCCCCCAGGATGCCCAAAGCTCAAGAGATGGGATAACCTCTCCCAGCAACCGACAAGTGGAGGGCCACCGTTGGACAGCCCCCAGGCCGACCCGTTAAGGGTCTAGCCGGGTCTGCCGAACTGGAGGGGGGGGAGATGTCACGGATACCAGATAGCTAAGGCTACCCCAACCCCCCCTAACAACCTCACCCCTGTTGTTTCTCAGTGGTTTGGGCTCCTCAGAGCAACCACAATCTCTGGAAGGCTTTTGTTTGCTTGTTTTGTGGAGAGCTGGTGCGATGACCAGGAAAAACCCTCCAAGGCTGCCGGGCTTCTGGAACTCCGGTCGCTGCCTCACAATGGACACACTCGCCTAACTCCTCTCAGGCTGGCCGGGCTCCTGGAACTCCCGGTCCTGCCACAGGACAGCAGGACACCCTCGTAACTTTACCCCTGGTCGCTCCAGCAGCCCTTTGCCCCAGAGCTCCGCTCTTTTGGGATTAGTAGCCCCTAGGGAGGACAAGAGCTGTGGCAATTATCAGATGGAAGCTCCTTTGGGAACTGGGGGGTTTTGGACACTCCTACCCAACCCCATAACTTCAACGAAATGTAACTCCGGTCCCCAGTAACAAATCATGCTGATTTTTGGACTGTGGCAACCTGGGGACCGTGAGCTTTAAAATGACACAATGGGAGAGTGCCACCGCTCCACCGGATCACCCGAAAACCCGCCGCCCCTAGGTATTGGGATTATGTGAGGACTGTGGCTCCTATGGAGGTGCCGGGCTGTTTTGGAGGGGCAGGGAATTGTGGGAAAATTGTGGGATTGTCCCTTTGTGTTATCAAGATGAGCTGTTGTGTATAAAAGGAGTGTATGTTTTTACAATAAAATCAGTTCTTGTTTAACCTGAATGCTAGTCTGTCTAGTTATTTGGGTTGGCTCCAGTTAAAATCACTTTCCTGGGCTACATAGCAGCCTGTTCCCAGGCAGAGAAAGGATCATCAGGCAGCGCTACCCAGTCTGGGTAGCTGGAGTCTGCCACAGGGTGGGACCCTGGGTACTGATGCTGTCGGGCTACAGGCTCTGGTCACTTGCCAGCTACATAGCTGCAGTCGGCAGGGGAGGGAAGCAGGGGCCCGTTTGGCGGAGCTACCCAGTCGGGGTAGCCGGGGTATACGTCACACTATCTGAATGTGAACAATGTTATTTATAATAAATAATTCCATATCATGTACCCTACTCCGGAATGGTTTGTGCATTATCATGGCATAAAAAAATATATAGAATGGCTATGTTTTCTTTGATTAATTTTAAACAGCATGTCTCTGGTATATCAAAATATTACCTGCATGAAGAAACAACCAAAATTATTTTATCTTGCATCAACAAATGGTTTGTTGTTTGAAGAGGCTTAATAAACGCTTTGTTTGCTTACCCTTTTAACTCTTACAATTTTTAAAAAAAAAAAAAAATAAAAAAAAAATTACCTTGCTAGAAGTGGGTTGCATCTTTGAAATGGATCTCCTAAACTATAAACATTTGCTATGCCCAATTATCAACTCACAATAGAAGCCTAGGGGCATTACGTAAGAAGATTAAATTATATAATCAGTTCTTTTACTATTAGTAAACCAAATTGTAAGTCAATGCAAATCGTATTGTTTAAAGGGACAGTATACCAATAAAATAATTTTTCCCTTAATGTCTTTACAATTACTTTTTTTACCAGTTGCCGAGTACAAAATTGTATGAGATTTGCTTTTTTAAGGCTTATTTGTGTATATGAATTAGTCGATATTTTGTTTTGAAGCCACAACTAATTAAAAATGGGTTGAGTTTGTAGGTATAATCAGATCTCATTACTCACACTGTGTACATACACATGCTTCTGCTTCTTTATCTTATATCTGTCCATAAACCATTACCAATACTTGGAGAGAACAATGGAAAATTAAAAAAAAAAATTATTACCTTATCTCTTCTATACCCCACTGGGAGTGTAATTTTCTCTACTGGCTGTGTTAACACAGCTTGAGCTTAAAGGGACAGTATACTCCAATTGTTATATAACTTCCATATAATAAACACTACTATAAAGAATAATATGCACAGATACCGATATAAAAAATCCATTATAAAACAATTTAAAAACGTACTTAGAAGCTTCCAGGTTTAGCTCTGTTTAAAAGGTTACTGGAACACCCACTGCAAGTGGGAAATATCAGACACTCTCTCCCCCTTCCACTGCATATGAAAAGACCCTTTACACAAACAGAAGCAAGCTGGAGTAGGTATACGTCAGTATTCTCCTAAAACTTTGGGGCTTGGTTAGTAGTCTGAAAATCAGAGCAATGTTATTTAAAAAAAAAAAAAGGATAGTTTTGCTTATAACTGTATGTGCTATTTAAATAGAATATCTACAAAACATTTATGCAAAGAAAAATCTAGTATATAAATGTCCCCTTTAAGGCCAAAAACTTTCAGATAGGTGGGGATACCACAGGCCTAAATCAACTATTTAAAATGCCAATATAAGGGTAATGTAAATATTTGTAAACAATTTAATACACTCCAAGCAGGTAAAGTGGATTAATTGGGAACAAATTAGAGGGGAGAACATTATTTGAATAAACTGAACCTGAAATGTCAAACTTACCAGGCTTCATTAAACGTCTGCTCAGCACATGAATTGCATCAACTGGGGAAGACTATATATTTTTTTCTCTAAACATCCTATATTAAATTTATCATCGTACATTTTGCATTTTCCCCTTTGTCATTTGGATTTATTTTGAGCAGGAGAATAATGGTTTGTATCACAAAGAAGTTATTAAACAACTTAGCTTTAAAACATCAGCTCCCTTCACTTGCCAACTGGTATACAGTCGTTTGAAATTAAAACAAAATTAAACAAATTATGTGATAATAAGAAATATAAAAGAACTTACCATAATTTGCTTTAGAGTCACTGGTGGATTCTGGGTTTGGGAGTATAACGGGAGATAAAACATTATCATCCTCAAAACTAATAAGGTCCACCACCTCCCCTGCGGATTTGCTATGTGCAAGTGGCGCAAAGCTTCTGGCTGCTGGCGTCTCAGTTGTGTAAATGTTTTGGATTGTGCAGCTATAGATAGTTTTGGAGCAGGGGCAGAAACTACTGGCCTTGGCAATGCCGTGGGCAAGGCAGAGTTGTCAGTCTGTACAGATTTCTTGGGCACCATAGGCCTTGGTGCAGGGACAGGAATTTTTCTTTCAGTTTCCTTACTGTTGTTCCCAAACAATGAGGTCTCAGAGATTCCATCATTAATGTCACCCACCATTGCTGCATCCTGATAAAAGAGGCGGCTTTGGTTTCTTTGGCAAATCTGGTTGGTTGCATTACCTGTATCTTGTGTCTTCGGTGGGAGAAGCCCTTCTCGTGGTGGAGCTTTTGTTTGTTATCTTTTGCTGCATCCCACTCTCCAGATATTCTGTTTGACAATGGTTTTGGAGGTGGTAATAGGCTTAACAGTCACAGAATTCTTAGTGTTTATTGAACGGGGTGCAATTTCTGGTCTTCTGCACTGATCTGATTTTTCAGATTGAGATTCAAATGCCCTAATCCTTGACCCAATAAAGATTTTGGCTTCTTTCATGGCTCATATTGTTTATTTCCACTGTTTCCTCAAAAGAATGATCACCAAAGCCAGTATGATTTTCAGTGGATGCTAGAAGATGGAAGATACTTAAGTGGTTTCCTACAGGCCTGAGATTTGACTTTGTCCTTGGCCTTGGTACTGGAAGTCTTAAGACATTGGGGTCCTCTTGTCTGACAGTTGTGTCAGTAATATTGACGCACGCTATCTGGGGAGAACAATTCTTAACATTGTTTGACAATCGAGATATTTCAGTGGAACTTTGCACTAAAAAAAAAAAAAAAAAGAAAATGAAGAAAGTTAGTGTGCAACGTTTTTGTTGTTATTAAAAACAAAAAACAAGCAATAAAATTCTTAGCACTGAAAAATGTAGTCAATTTATCAGATTTTTTTTATTCTTTGAGCTCTTCGGTCGTATAGTAAAATAAAACAGGATACTAGTATAGTTTTACTTTAAAGAATCATTAAACACAAATTGGATATTGTGATCTTGTATGAAACCACAGCCTCATATCTGAGAAATATTTTGCAGTGAATATTAAAGTGTCAGTAAACCTTAAAAATAATGTTATATAATTCTGCTACATTATATTTATAGCGCAAACATTATAAATCATAATTTCCCCTTTGAATTTTTAAAAAAACTGCTGTTTTACAGACCCGCTCTCTGTGATCTTCTGAGCGGGTCTGTTTTTTTTCAAACAGCGCATCGGGCCAGCTGTATAGTCACAGCCCGGCCCGACCGCGCCATAGCACTAAGTGCAGCTTGCTCCTGCTCTGTCAGACAGCAGGAGAGAGCTGCACTTAGTGCTATGGCGCGGTCGGGCCGGGCTGTGACTACACATCTGGCCCGATGCGCTGTTTGAAAAAAAACAGGACCCGCTCAGAAGATCACAGAGAGCGGGTCTGTAAAACAGCAGTTTTTTTTAAAAATTCAAAGGGGAAAATTATGATTTATAATGTTTTGCGCTAATATAATGTTATATAATTCTGCACATAGTACAGAATTATATAACATTATTTTTAAGGTTTACTGTCCCCTTTAAGGTTTGTTTTGCCATAAGAGTAAGAAGACTTGTCAATCACAACCCTGTACATATGGATGTAGTATGAACATGCATTGTTGTTCACACGTGTAGGGTTGCCAGGTGTACAGAATTTCACCGGATCGTTAAAGGGGTATGAAACCCAATTTTTTTCAACAACTTTCTAATTCACTTCACACAGAAAATTTGCTTAATTCCTTTGGTATCATTTGTTGAAGCAGCAGCATTGCACTACAGGAAGCTAAATAAGCACAATGGGTGAACCAATAACAATAGATATATATGTGCAGCCACCAATCAGCAGCTAGCTCCAAGTGGTGCATTGCTGATCCTAAGCCTACCTATGTATGCTTTTTCAACAAAGGATAGCAAGAGTACAAAGCAAAATCAGATAATAGAAGTAAATTGGAAAGTTTGTTTTAAATTGTATGCTCTATTGGAAACCTGAAAGAAAAAGGTTGTTTTCATATCCCTTTAATTTGTAAATATACTGGACACTTAAGGGACATGAAACCCAAAATTTTTCTTTCATAATTGAGTTGAGAACAAAATTTTAAACAGCATTCCAATTTACTTTTATTATATAATTTGCTACATTCTTTAGATATCCTTTGTTGAAGAATAGCAATGCATAAGGATGAGTCAATCACACGAGGCATCTATGTGTAGCCACCAATCAGCAGCTACAGATATCAAGATAATGAAGGAAATTAGATATCAGAAGTACATTGAAGAGTTGTTTAAAATTGTATGTTGTATCTGAATTATGAAAGAGAAAAAATTGGGTTTCATGTCCCTTTAACTAATGCAGTCTGATCTGAGACCAGTTTTTGGCTTATAAATAATAAGCTACAGGTCTGATCAGAAGTCTTATATGAGCATATAACAAGGGTCTGTAGACAATTAGATCAGATTATAACTTTTTTCTTCTGATCGCCTGCTGGTTGTCCAGTATTTTTTGTAAGACATCTGTCAAGCCTATATTTGTGCAGTAAAGGAAAGACTGGGGAAGCCCTCATCTGCATCTCAGGTAATTTACTATAATTAAACAGTCTCCTAACTTTTCTGTTTAAAACCAGCTATTCCCCCAAATGAAAACTTACAACCAGGAGTGTAACTAACTTATAAACAGGTGTCACAGATATCGGGAGATCAGTCAGCTGAACCACTGGGAGTGGTCAGCCTGATTATCCAGCATATGTTAGAAACTAACCGAGGCTGCAACACTATCCATCTTTTACTCATATTTTCTTATGGTAAATATTACTTCTACATCACGAGGCACCTACTGTAGTTTGTGTGTTTATCTATGGCACCTGTCGAGTGATAGTTTTACCTAGGAAGGTTAGGAGAACCATACATCAGTGAAAGAGGAAGTTATGTGTAATGAAACAACTTAAGTAATTTAGCCCTCAAAAGTGAGCAATTTCTAATTCTTAAAACTTGAAATGCACCCTGCTGACTTCTCAAGGCTAACCCTACTACAAATATGTCCCTAATTGGTTTTTATCAGATAACAACTGCAAGAAAATGCATTTTATACTAAAATTGGCTAACCTCGTATGTGGGCTAAAGTCCAGATTGGCTCCTCCAAATAAGGTACATGGTAGGTAGAGTTTGACTATTAAAAACGAACTGGTGTATAAAAGGATGTTATTTTTTTTTAAAAAAACATTAAAGGGACCACTAAACCCAAAATTTTTTCATTCGTGATTCAGATAAGAGCATGCAATTTTAAGCAACTTTTTAATTTACTTCTATTATCAATTTTTCTTCATTCTTTTGGTATCTTTATTTAAATGCAGAAATGTGATGCAGAGGAGCCGGCCTATTTTTGGTTGAGAACCTGGGTTATGCTTGCTTATTGGTGGGTAAATGTAAGCCTACAATAAGCAAGCGCTATCCATGGTGCTGAACCTAAAATGGGCTGGCTGCTAAGATTTACATTCCTGCTTTTAAAATAAAGATAGCAAGAGAACAAAGAAAAATTGATAATAGGAGTAAATTAAAAGTTGCTTAAAATTTCATGCTCTATCTGAATCATGAAATAAAACATTTGGGTTCAGTGTCCCTTTAAGACTTGGCTGATATGCGATTCTATAGCAACATAACAGAAATGTCTTGTAATTACAAGGTGTTTACTGTCCCTTTAAGAGGAGTGATCCATGTGCGTCCTGAAGAGGGAGGATTTGCAGGTCCTGGTCAAAGACTTTAAGCTTTAGGAGAAGAAGTCCTACGTAAGGTATTCTTCTTCTCAGTCAACTTAAACGGAAATTAAAACATTTATAATGATTTAGCCTGATCAGGATGGAATAACATTTACTATGCGTCGCTTAAAGGGCCATTAAACTGTAGTTATAAATGTCTTAGAACACAGATCGCTACAGCAAGCTTGGGAATATATGCATAAAACATTCTTATACCTTCAAAAACAGGAATGCTGAAGGTTTAAAAGGGACATGAAACAACATTTTTCTTTCCCGATTCAGAGAGAGCAAACACTTTAACAACTTTCTAAAAAAACTTTTTCTATCAAGTTTTCTTCATTCTCTTGGTATCTTTTGTTGAAAACCAGGGATATAAGCTCAGGAGTGAGCACATGTCTGGAGCACAATATATGGGCAACAGTTTTTGCAAGAATGCTATCCATCTGCAAGAGCACTAGATGGCAGGCACTATTGCCTACCATGTAGTGCTCCAGGCGCCTACCTAGGTATCTCTTCAACAAACAATACCATGAGAATGAAGCAAATCTGATAGAATATTGTTTTTTAAATTGTATGATCTGTCTGAATCACAAAAAGAAAATTTTTATGTTTCATGTCCCTTTAAAAAAAGAACGTTTTAAAGTTCTATTCAAGGAGTTTTAGCTTGGCCCTAGTGCTGGGATTTGTAAGCCTCTGTACAGCCTGCTATAGCATTATAAAGATGTATCCCTCAACAGCTCAGGACTTGTTGTTTTGAAATTATGGAGGGACTGTTTGTTGCCTCGGACACTCGGAATAAGTTAGTGTTGCCAGCCAGCAGTATCTGGAAATCAAGGAATTAAGTAATGGCTGAAACTATGTTGTGTGAGTTTTTTTCCCCCTTAAGCGTTGCATAACTTTCTGTAGATTAATGGACAAAAGATGATAAATAATGTAAGGGCTTGTCTCACCATTGTCATATTGCACTAAATGACATCATTAAACGTAATGCAGAAAGTGGCTACCTGACGCTGCTTCTTGCTCACAAGAGACCGGCTGATTGATTATAATATTGCCTGGCAGATTTCGATCTTCTTCCTCTGGAAAGTCAGTTTGTGTTGCACATGTTGTAGTACGTCTGGGTTCTGCATTACTACTTGTTGTGGTAACTTGCACTTGATTGATTTCTTTAATCACCTGCTCATAAGATGGTGGCTGTAAAAGAGGTAAAAATAATATATTAGCACCCTACAACATTCTGTTACCCTGGAAACCACATGAAACTCTTAACTGAAATGTCGAAGCCTGGACAGATTTGTCGAGGTAACATGAATAGCCAACTAAACAGCATATCACTGAATGGTTTGAACAGACCTAATTTTAGAGTTTGAGTGTATTTGGGAATAAAGGAAGACATAGTTCACTCACTGGGTATTTTCATCTTGATATTATTTATTGGATGTGTAAATAGTTTCTTATGGCAGATTCTGATCATTTTCTGCTCAATTTTGACAGAATCATTTATACTTTCAGTGATGTTTTTCAAGAAGGATAGAAGAAAAACTTAGTTGCTTGCTCCTCTCCCTTCTTGACTTGTGTAATTTGATATTAATTCAAATAGATTTTGTCCCCATTTTTGTGATAACCATTTGAATTAAATGTATCAAATACAGATGCCAGCATTACAGCATACATCAGACAGCTGGATGGCCTAATTGTCAAATTCATAGTGAGAACATTGCTTTATGTAAATGCACCTATCAGTATTCTAATACATTATTTTGTTGTGTAATCTGAACCACAGCAAGATCTTATACATCTGGAATAATCAAACTCAAATGACCAATAAGGAATGAATGGTATGATCCGTCCTTTAATGTTTTTTTTGCATACGATTGGTGCATGCATCAGTGCGTGGCTCATACTGGGAAAACTGTATGTTTCAGCTACTTAGCAGTAATAGTGGAGGCTAGAACATCAATATCATACAAATATGAGATGACTGTCAATGATGTAATTCAAGTATAGGATTTCTTATATATTCTCTTGTTATATAAACCAAAACAAGATATATCATACAAATCTGTGACCAGTCAATTATGCATAATAACTTTCAACATTGAAAAAAAGTTACCTGCCTCTTTCTGAATGGGCGGAACAGCATAATACAGCCAGCAAAAGTCTGTTGCTACATGGATGGTTTAGCATAGAAAAAGGAGTGAACCACAACGCACTGATTGGCGAAGATGTAAGTCCCTTATTTTAGGAAATACAATTGGACTATTGTACAAGATGCAAGTAAAACACTGAAGTTAAGTTTTATGTCACTTTGTATCTATACTTTAATTATATTGATAATTAATTACCAACAGTGCACAAGGAAGCATGCATTTGCTGTGAAACGCATGTATGCAACACTTTTGTGATGTCTCACATGGGAACAAACTGCATTATAATAATAAGTAGCTGACTGAACTAGCATAATTGAATGGTTTATTTTCTGATGATAACCATATAGATCTCATACTGGATGTAATGACCTATTACTAAAATCAGTGATCCATCTGTTAAAGTGGTAGTAAACTTCCCCTTTGTATAAACCGATCTGGAATATTAGTGGAGCTTAATTCATCAGTAGTAATGAAGATTTGCTGTAACTTACTTTTTAATGCAGCCCTGAAATTCAAATTCCTTGTGCGCCGACCACCCACTCAAAAAGTCATATTTTTGTTGAGCCAAGTTTGAACGTTTCTCCTATCAGCGCTCTAACCAAATGGCACTTTTGTTGTAGCTAGAACGCAGACTGGAGAATATTAGAAACTGTTAGCTCAAAAACATATTAATTTTTAAGTGGGCGTAAGAGCGCAGGGTAGTTGAAATTTAGATATCCAAAATGTCGCAGGCAACACTCCAAGCAGTTTGTGTAAGTAAAAAAGTTAAAAGTCCATCTTTATTGAAAACTTTAAAAAGCAAACTGTAGCAAAAAATATTGCAAGTAAGTTATTACTGGTAATACAAAAGCAAGGAATGGAGACCAGGCTCCCATGCAGACAGCACTGTGGACTCCTCCCCTTAAAGGGCCATAATACCCAAATGTTTAAACACTTGAAAGTGATGCAGCATAGCTGTAAAAAGCCGACTAGAAAATATCACCTGAACATCTCTATGTAAAAAAGAAAGATATTTTACCTAAAAAATTACTCAGTAGCCACATCCCATTGTAAAGGACTTCTAAGCAACAAATCAGTATGTCTGTCCCGGGACAGCGGAAGGAGTGAGCTTACGTGCACACTCATCTTATTTCCCTATTCAGTGTAAGGAAGTTTACAATGAAATCTCATGAGAGTTAAGTCAAATCTCATGAGATCACAGTAAAAGAGTTCAAGACCTCAGCACTGCTGATGCCGATTGGCTGCTGTTCATTTCTTCATATATATTTTTTTTTTACCTGCAACTGAGAAGCAGTTGAGTATAACTTTTTACATAGAACTTACTCTGCTGAGCTGAGGAAGTTGTGAGGTAAAATATCTTCTTTTTATACATAAAGATGCTCAGGTAATATTTTCCTGTCAGTTTTTTACAGTTATACTTCATCAGTTTCAAGTGATTTAACATATGAGTATTATGTCCCTTTAAGTTTATTTCAAGTTAAAGATACAGTGTTTCATTCTTTCAAAGACAATCACTTTAATTTCCTGCTTCATATATTAATGCATTACCAATGCAAATGAATACACTTTTTAAAATTTTGGATATGTGTTACTTTGTGGTGTTTTTGACAGTGACACCATTGGAGGCAGCTTTTCACTCAGCAGCTGACAGCATCCCACTCTCCATTGTGCCGGAAGAGGATTGATCAGGGTAATGTGTGTGCGCTCTGCTGAAAACCTATGTTTGTTAGATAGTTGAATTTCAGCACTACATTAAATAGTTACACAAGTTTTAGTGCGTCTTCATTACAACTGATTAATTAAACTACATCTAAAATATCACTCACATTCCAGATCTGTTTTGACAAAGGTGGAAGTTTACTATCACTTTAAAACTATGCTTTGGAATAAATATTTAGGACGTTTATTAAGAATTAACACTTGTTATGATGCACTGTAGATTTAAATAATTAAGTGCTTAACTGTAATAATATGCAAATACCTGCTACCTATAGCATGAGAAAGTATTATTTTATTGGTTGACAGTTACCCCATTCCTTTACTCTGGCTGCTGGACTGATATTTAAATACTGAAAATTAAATGCTTAACTTTTAAAAAAAGGTTAGATTGCAAAACGCTAAAGTCTAAGGAAGGGACTTTTGTTGTACACAATGTATTTCACTTACTCTTTCATATATATTATTTTCACTGATGCTGTGCTTTTAGTTTGTACTTGAGTTAAGATGTATTTATAGCTAAATGTTTCTCATATTGTTTTAAAAGTGGAATTCTTATGTGCCCCAGGCAAGACGTGCTCTCTTCTTTTAGTGAGCTGTGCGCATTCTAACATAGCATGGCTGTGATCTTTTATTGCTATTCTACACCGTGACGTTTCTTTCATTTCTAGATCAAATGACACTCTTTCCTTTAAACACTTGGAAATAAAGCATGTGGGGAAACATAAATAAGTAAAACATGAAGGTGAGAACCGTTAACATGTTTACTTTGGTATATGTTGGCAGCTAACCTCAGCTGGGTGGGTTTCACTTGGCCTCCACTGTGGGGGAGGTGGAGGAGGGAACCCTCCAGGAGGACCACCGTGGAACCACGATCCTGGACCAATTGGCTCTGCAGCAACAATGGTGATCTCAGGGCGCCTGAAAAAGACACAAATAAAAGACGTGTTTAGGGAATGTTATCATCTTTTCTGCTCGAGTGTATCTAAAAGAGTGCGTTTTAAAGCAATATACAGTATTTAGTGGATTCTCCTGCGCTTTATATAAAGTTCTTCCTGTTTAATACATGTAGGGCTGCACTGTCCAACACCACAGCTACAGAAGTTCTTATCAGCCAGTAAACAATCTGCTGGCACAAACCTGCACTTAGTTTTATAGCATTTATTTAAATCTCTCTGTTCATGCAGAAACAAACATTTATCTGTCCCTTTTCATAAGCATGGTAAAGTATTTGTGTACATCGCTTTCTTATTGATTTGTTTTATTTAAAAACATTGATTTTGCATTAAGAAAGGAAATAAAAGCTCAGGAGGCTTACTGAATAATTAGAAATCACTGCATTACATGAAAGGCGAGTGGTCCCCACAATTAAACCTTACAGTTTTCTACTGCAGGATCCGGAGTTACTATAGTGTTATATGATGATGTAGAGTAGCAAACAAGGAAGTACATCAACTGCGTTCAATTCAGTGGGCATCTTACTAAAACTTTATGTTCCTAGTTCTCTGCTTTGTTTAATAAAGTTACTAGAACTACTTTTCTCTAGATTTTTTTATTTATTTTTAAAGGGACATGAAACACCCAAAATTCTCTCATGATTCAGATAGAACATAAAATTAAAAAACATTACAGTTTACGTCTTTTGTCAAATGTATTTTGTTCTCTATGTATCCTACCAGATAGGGAGTGTGCATGTGTAGTATATGGCATCAGTGTTTCCTGCCATGTAGAGTTTTAGACAAGTACATGCTTCCTACCTAGGTATGCTCTTCATCAAAGAATACTATGATCAGTGAGCACATTTTATAATATCTAAATATTAAAACATTTTCAAGAAAAACAACAGATTGCTTTAAGGGACATGACGCCCACATTTTTATTTCAAGATTGAGATAAAGACTGCCATTTAAAAAAAAAACTTTCCAATTTACTTCTATTATCAAATTTTCTTCATTCTCTTGGTATCCCTTGTTGAAAAGCAGGAAAGCTCAGGAGCGTGCACATCTGCTGCTCTCTATGGCAGCAGTTAAGTAATGATATTAAATATTTGCAAAACCACTAGATGGCAGCACTTTTTCCTGCTATGCAGTGCTCCAGAAATGTGCACAATACCTACCTAGGTATCTCTTCAAAAAAGTACCATGAGACAGAAGCAAATTTGATAACAGAAGTAAATTGGAAACTTTTTTTAAAATTGTATGCTCTGTTTGAATCACAAAACAAATATTTTGGTTTCATGTCCCTTTGACAACAAACAGGGAACAAGTACTAGTATGTTGGATTTTTTTTTTAGCTTAAAAAGGGACATAAAACCCGTTTGATTTAGATGGAGCATTTCATTTTAATGAAACAACTTTCTAATTTACTTCTATAATCTCATTTGTTTTGTTCTCTTGATATTGTGTTGAAAGTGATACCTGGGTAGACTCAGGAGTTGCTGATTGGTGGCTGCATATATATGCCTCATGTTATTGTCTCACCCAATGCATTCAGCTAGTTCCAAGTAGTGCATTGCTGCTTCTTCAATTAAAGGGACAGTAAACTTAAAAATGTATGTCATATAATTCTGCACACTATCTTAGCAACAGTCTTCAAAATCAAAGGATTTTAGAGATTTTAGCTGCACTTACCTGTTTTCTCCTCACCATGATTTTCTGATTAGGTCTTTTTTCAAAAGCGCTTTGCGGCGTGCTATGATTGGAACCAGAGCGCGAGCACTTTTGAAAAAGAAGACCTAATCAGAAGATCATGGATAGGAGAACAGGCAAGTGCAACTTTGACAACTAAAATCTCTAAAATCCTTTGGATTTGAAAAGCTGTCGCAAAGATAATGTTATATGCACTATGTGCAAATTGTATAACATTTTTTAAGTTTACTGTCCCTTTAAGGATACTAAGAGAATAGACAATAGAAGTAAATTGGAAAGTTGTTTAAAATTGTGTTCCCTATCTGAATCATGATAGAAATATTTTTAGATTTTCATGTCCAATTAATGCCCCTTAAATGACAATTGGTTTATAACAGTTACTAGTCCTAAAGCCCGTTCACACGGGCCATTTTTTGCAGGGTACAGCAGTCCCAACCCTTGCGCTCTCTCCCTGCCCCTCTCTTTTGCTCTCTCACTTCCCCCCTCTCTTTTGCGCTTTCTCTCCCCCTCTCTTTTGCGCTCTCTCTTCCCTCTCTTTTGCGCTCTCTCTTCCCTCTCTTTTGCGCTCTCTCTCTCCCCTCTCTCTCTCCCCTCTCTTTTGCGCTCTCTCTCCCCTCTCTTTTGCGCTCTCTCTCCCCCTCTCTTTTGCGCTCTCTCTATCCCACCCTCTTTTGCGCACTCTCTCTCCCACCCTCTTTTGCGCACTCTCTCTCCCACCCTCTTTTGCGCACTCTCTCTCCCACCCTCTTTTGCGCACTCTCTCTCCCACCCTCTTTTGCGCACTCTCTATCCCACCCTCTTTTGCGCACTCTCTCTCCCACCCTCTTTTGCGCACTCTCTCTCCCCCCTTTTGCGCTCTCTCTCCCCCCCTCTTTTGCGCTCTCTCTATCCCACCCTCTTTTGCGCACTCTCTCTCCTCTATCTCTCTCTCCCCCACTCTCTCCCCCTCTCTCTCTCTCTCCCCCTCTCTCTCTCTCCCCCCCTCTCTCTCTCCCTCCCCCTCTCTCTTTCTCCCTTTCTCCCCTCTCTCTTTCTCCCTTTCTCCCCTCTCTCTCACTCCCCCTCCCCTCTCTCTCTCACTCTCACTCCCCCTCCCCTCTCTCTCTCACTCTCACTCCCCCTCCCCTCTCTCTCCCCCTCCCCTCTCTCTCTCACTCCCCCTCCCCCTCCCCTCTCTCACTCCCCCTCCCCCTCCCCTCTCTCTCTCTCTCTCCCCCCTCCCCTCTCTCTCTCACTCTCACTCTCCCCTCTCTCTCTCACTCTCACTCCCCCTCCCCTCTCTCTCTCCCCCTCCCCTCTCTCTCTCACTCCCCCTCCCCTCCCCTCTCTCTCTCACTCCCCCTCCCCTCCCCTCTCTCTCCCCCTCCCCCTCCCCTCTCTCTCCCCCTCCCCCCTCCCCTCTCTCTCCCCCTCCCCCTCCCCTCTCTCTCCCTCTCTCTCTCTCCCCCTCCCCCTCTCTCTCTCCCTCCCCCTCTCTCTCCTCCCTCCCCCTCTCTCTCTCCCTCCCCCTCTCTCTCTCTCTCTCTCTCTCCCTCCCCTCCTCTCTCTCTCCCTCCCCCTCCCCCTCTCTCTCTCCCTCCCCCCTCTCTCTCTCCCCTCCCCCCTCTCTCTCTCCTCCCCTCTCCTCCCCTCTCTCTCCCTCCCGGCCCTCCACTCTCTCGCCCTCCCCTTCCCTCTCTCGCCCTCCCCCCTCCTCTCTCTCCCTCCCCCTCCTCTCTCTCCCTCCCCCTCCTCTCTCTCTCCCTCCCCCTCTCTCTCTCCCTCGCCCCCTCTCTCTCTCCCTCCCCCTCTCTCTCTCTCCCTCCCCCCTCTCTCTCCCTCCCTCCTCTCTCTCTCCCTCCCTCCTCTCTCTCCCTCCCCCCTCTCTCTCCCTCCCCCCTCTCTCTCCCTCCCCCCTCTCTCTTTCTCCCCCTCTCTCTCTCCCCCTCTCTCTTTCTCCCCCTCTCTCTTTCTCCCTCTCTCTCTTTCTCCCCCTCTCTCTTTCTCCCTTTCTCCCCTCTCTCTCACTCTCACTCCCCCTCCCCTCACTCTCACTCCCCCTCCCCTCTCTCTCTCACTCTCACTCCCCCTCCCCTCTCTCTCTCACTCTCACTTCCCCCTCTCTCTCTCCCTCACTCTCACTCCCCCTCTCTCTCTCCCTCCCCCCTCTCTCTCCCTCCCCCCTCTCTCTCTCCCTCCCCCCTCTCTCTCCCTCCCCCCTCTCTCTCTCCCTCCCCCTCTCTCTCTCCCTCCCCCTCTCTCTCTCCCTCCCCCTCTCTCTCTCTCCCTCCCCCCTCTCTCTCCCTCCCCCCTCTCTCTCCCTCCCCCCTCTCTCACTCTCACTCCCCCTCCCCTCTCTCTCTCACTCTCACTCCCCTCTCTCTCTCACTCTCACTCCCCCTCTCTCTCTCCCTCCCCCCTCTCCCTCCCCCTCTCTCTCTCCCTCCCCCTCTCTCCCTCCCCCCCTCTCTCTCTCCCTCCCCCCTCTCTCTCTCCCCTCCCCCTCTCTCCCTCCCCCCTCTCTCTCTCCCTCCCCCTCTCTCTCTCCCTTCCCCCTCTCTCTCTCCCTCCCCCTCTCTCTCTCCCTCCCCCTCTCTCTCCCTCCCCCCTCTCTCTCCCTCCCCCCTCTCTCTCCCCTCCCCCCTCTCTCTCCCTCCCCCCCCCTCTCTCCCTCCCCCCTCTCTCTCCCTCCCCCCCCTCTCTCTCTCCCCCTCTCTCTTTCTCCCTTTCTCCCCTCTCTCTCTCACTCCCCCTCCCCTCTCTCTCACTCTCACTCCCCCTCCCCTCACTCTCACTCCCCCTCCCCTCTCTCTCACTCTCACTCCCCCTCCCCTCTCTCTCTCACTCTCACTCCCCCTCCCCTCCCCTCTCCCCCTCCCCTCTCTCTCTCACTCCCCCTCCCCTCTCTCACTCCCCCTCCCCTCTCTCACTCCCCCTCCCCTCTCTCCCTCCCCCTCCCCCTCTCTCTCCCTCCCCCTCTCTCTCCCTCCCCCTCTCTCTCCCTCCCCCTCTCTCTCTCCCTCCCCCTCTCTCTCTCCCTCCCCCTCTCTCTCTCCCTCCCCCTCTCTCTCTCCCTCCCCCTCTCTCTCTCCCTCCCCCTCTCTCTCTCCCTCCCCCTCTCTCTCTCCCTCCCCCCCCTCTCTCTCCCTCCCCCCCTCTCTCTCCCTCCCCCTCCCCCCCCCCCCCCCCCCTCTCTCTCCCTCCCCCTCCCCCCCCTCTCTCTCCCTCCCCCCTCCCCCCCTCTCTCTCCCTCCCCCCCTCTCTCTCTCTCTCTCCTTCTCCCCCTCTCTCTCTCTCCTCCCCTCTCTCTCCCCCTCTCTTTCTCCTCCCCTCTCTCTCCCCCTCCCCCTCTCTTTCTCTTCCCCCCCTCTCTTTGATCTCTCTGTCCCCTTTCTTTTGCTCTCCCTCCCCCTCTCTTTTGCCGTCTCTCCCCCTCTCTTTTGCTCCCTTTATCTCCCCTCTTGATCTCTCTCTCCCCTCTTGATCTCTCTCTCTCTCACCTTTCTTATCTTTTCCCTACCCCCCCTCTCCCCTCTTTTGAGCTGTTTTGAGCTCTCACTGCACAGCCTTTCACGGGCCGCCTGGCCCCGCCCCTTCACGCTTGGCCATGCCCCCGGCCACGCTCGGTCACGCACACTTCTGCTCGCACTGCAGAGCAGAGACTTAGGGACTCTCAAAGGCCAGGTGTGTTTGTCCTCGTGCTGTGCTGTCTACTGCGCATGACAGCTTCGGACAAACACACTTGGCCTTTTATTATATAGGATATGCTGCATTGTGTTGAGAATGTTACTAATAATGTGGTGATGGTATTTAGATTAAAAAAATGGTTAAAATGTTTCACAATAGTATTGTTTTTAGAATAGTACATGCACACGTTTAGACACAAAATGACTACACTTGAAAAACTTTAATTTTACCTGCACATTATTGCTTAAGGTACAGTATATCTGCCTACATGTTCCATGCCAAGAGAGTAAAAGACCCTAAACATATGTCTGCCAAGCCCCCAGGTTTATCAGCATACAGAAATGAACTTCACAACACTTTGCCCTAATCAAATATATCAAAATAAAACAATATCCTCTCCAGAGAATGCCACAATTTTTCTTAAATGCCACCCAAGTTATGTTTTTTTAATGAACTTAAGAGATTTTGGCAAGAGACACAGTGTTGAAATCTATTTGCAGGATTTCCAGATGTACATAGTTTTATATATGACCAGTGAAAATGTACTTTTTATGCGGTTTCTGGGGACAGGATATTCAAGAAGTGTAACAGGCAAAGCACTCTGATTTCCCTACAAAATTAAATTGCTTAAATTACACCATGTTAATATATTGGCTCTTAATCATGCCTTGCTAACATTTTTTTTTTTTACTGTAATAAAATGTTTTGATTTCTTAGCCAACAAAGTCATGGACTATTAAGCTTAGCAAAGAAAAGACATTCACCTCTACAGAGGTGTTTTATTTAAGCGAGTTTTCAACTTTCACCAGAATAATAAAAGAATGATGAAAAGTCATACTTTGCTGCTTTGCTTTATTCTGTCAATATTTAAAAGGGACGCTAAAGTAAAAATGAAAGTTTCATCATTCAGATAGAGCAGGCAGTTTTAAAAAGCTTTACAATTTACATCCATTATCAAATTGCGCAGTCTTTTTATATGCACACTTTCGGAGCCACCAGCTTCTACTGAGCATATGCACAAGCTCACAGTGTATACTTAAATAAGTTTGATTGGCTGATGGCTGTCACATGATAGTAAGGGCCAGCAAACAGAAGTACATTTTTAAAAGAAAAAAAAATTTTAAAAAGAAAAAAAAAAAAATCGACTGCTTATTTAAACTTCAGAGTAAGTGCTATTGCATTGTATTATTATCATGCATTTATTATACCGTTCTACTGTATTTTATGGTCCTTTAGGTTGTAAGGCATTCAGCAACGGAGTCTGAGCTTAGCATGTTTGTGTAACACACTGCAGTGTCTGATTCCAGAGGGAAATAGATGTTATTCTACATCTCTTAAATTAGCAAAGTCTTTACTCTCCTTTAAAACGTTGTTTTGTAAAACAACTTTGCAATATAATTTTATTATGTATTTTGTCCCAGAATATACCACCTGAGCATCTCTATGTAAAAAAGGAAGATAGTTTACCTCAAAATTCCTTCAGCTTCAGTAAGTGCTGTTCAAACAGTTATACTTCAGTTGCTGTAAAGCTACAAGTTGAAAAAAACAAAAAAAATAGCCAATCAGCAGTGCTGAGGTAATGCTTTGCCTTTGCTTTGATCTCATGAGATCTCACTGAAATCTCATGCAATTTCATAGAACTTACTTAAACTGAATAGGAAAATAACATGACTGTGCCTGCACATGCCAGATGCACACTCCCTAGTTTGTCCTGGGACAAGTATCCTGACAGGCTGCTTAAAGTCTCTTTACAGTGGGGTGTGAATACATAGAACATTTAAGGTAAAATATCTTCCTTTTTACATAGAGATGTTCAGGTGATATTTTCTAGTCCGCTTTTTACAGCTATGTTGCATCACTTTCATGTGCTTCAACATTTGGGTATCATGTCCCTTTAACTCTTTTAATTAAGAGTTCTCCAGTTCTGATAACTGGAAAAGGCATGTGGCAGATTTCACAAGCCTAACAACATATATTTCCCAAATTGGCTTCAGCAGAGATTATTAGCCACATAATGATTGTGCTAGCTGTGTCTACCAGGACTGGCTTCTCTTCTCCATATAAGGCAAGTGGTAGGTGGAGTCTGGCAATCGAAAAATGTGTGCAGCAAACATTTTGCATTCAAAACATTGTCAAAATCACTCACTAGGTTAATTTATTGCAAAAATGCAGAAAAATCTTATAAATTACAAGGGCTTTACTGTCCCTTTTAATTTACAGCTATTCCTTCTAATATCTTGCTATGGAAAAGCAGCAGAATGCAGCTAAGAAACAGGGACACCGCACTAAGGGGTCGATTTATCAAAGCGGAGGCGAACAGTGCCGCATATACGTGCCCCTGTCCACCTCAGGATCGCCTCTGGCGGGGCGAATTTCCCCAGAGGAAATTACCATTGCACATGAGTGCTATTTTGCGCTTGCATGCAATCCCGCCCCCTGCCGGCGCACAGCTAATCAAACGCGGGCAGGAGCTGGCAATCTCCTCGGTCGGACTAGACCATGGAGATTGAATTTCGCCACCTTATAGGTGGCGAAGAGGTTAGGAAAGCAGCGGTCTGATGACCCCTGCTTGTTAAATACGGCGAGCAGGTTCTTGTGAGAACTTGCAGCCGTAGGGGCTTTGATAAATCGAGCCCATATACAGATGACTGGATCTTGTAAAAACATCACATTCAGATCTACACATCCTGAGATGTTTTATCAGATAAATGTACACTTAATTCAAGGGGTTATATTCGTTCTTGGAAACTTTATTCTAGACACAAAAATGCAGATGAAAATCTAATCTTTTTTTTGTTGTTGTTTTTTTGGCAAAAGGTAATTGTTAAAGGGCTACAGGATTCTTGTGCATAACTTCTGTGAAAAATATTTTCCATTCGAACACAATATACCTATTTTAAAAGATGCATAGGAAAAAATGGTTAATAGTACTGTTCTGAATACCTTCTATGATTTCACTGCTTTAGAATGTAGGACCTGACCACTAATGAAATGAAATGCTTTACATGATATAGACAGGAATTATATCAGTAACATTATCCAGTATATTGTTCCCATATATAGTAGCATAGAGACAGGAATGATATTAGTAGCGTTCTGCTACTATGTAAGAACAATATACCGTATAGAGGCTGTAATGATATCAGTAACATTCTGCTACTATATAGAAACAATATACCGGATAGAGACAGGAATGATATCAGTAATGTTCTGCTACTATATGGCAACAATATACTGGATAGAGGCAGGAATGATATCGGTAACGTTCTTCTACTATATAGGAACAATATACTGGATAGAGGCTGGAATTATATCAGTAACGTTCTGCTACTATATGGGAACAATATACCGGATATAGACAGGAATTATATCAGCAACGATCTGATACTATATGGGAACAATATACCGGATAGAGGCTGGAATGATATCAGTAATAGTCTGCTACTATATAGGAACAATATACCGTATAGAGACAGGAATAATATATGTACGATTCTGCTACTATATAGGAACAATATACCGGATAAAGACAGGAATGATATCAGTATAATTCTGTTACTATATAGGAACAATATACCGGGATAGAGACAGGAATGATATCAGTATGATTCTGCTACTATATGGGTACAATATACCGGGATAGAGACAGGAATAATATATGTATGATTCTGCTACTATATAGGAACAATATACCGCATAGAGACAGGAATAATATCAGTATGATTCTGCTACTATATAGGAACAATATACCGGAGAGACACAGGAATGATATTGGTAATGTTTTGCCACTATATAGGAACAATATACCAGGATAGACACAGGAATAATATCAGTATGATTCTGCTACTATATGGGAACAAGATACTGGATAGAGACAGAAATGATATCAGTATGATTCTGCTACTATATAGCAACAATATACCGGATAGACACAGAAATGATATCAGTAATTTTCTGCTACTATATAGGAACAATATACCGGATAGAGGCTGGAATGATATCAGTAACAGTCTGCTACTATATAGGAACAATATACCTGATAGAGGCTGGAATGATATCAGTAACAGTCTGCTACTAAATAGGAACAATATACCGTATAGAGACAGGAATAATATATGTATGATTCTGCTACTATATAGGAACAATATACTGGGATAGAGACAGGAATGATATCAGTAACATTCTGCTACTATATGGGAACAATATACCGGGATAGACACAGGAATAATAACAGTATGATTCTGCTACTATATGGGAACAAGATACTGGATAGAGACAGGAATGATATCAGTATGATTCTGCTATTATATAGGAACAATATACCGGATAGATACAGGATTGATATCAGTAATGTTCTGCTACTATATAGGAACAATATACCAGATAGAGGCTGGAATGATATCAGTAACAGTTTGCTACTATATAGGAACAATATACTGAATAGATGCAGGAATGATATCAGTAACATTCTGCTACTATATAGGAACAATATACCGTATAGAGGCTGGAATGATATCAGTAACATTCTGCTACTATTTGGAAACTATATACTGGATAGAGACAGGAATGATATCAGTAATGTTCTGCTACTATATAGGAATAATATACTGGATAGAGGCTGGAATGATATCAGTAAAAGTCTGCTACTATATAGGAACAATATACCGGATAGAGGCTGGAATGATATCAGTAACAGTTTGCTACTATATAGGAACAATATACCGTATAGAGACAGGAATAATATATGTATGATTCTGCTACTATATAGGAACAATATACTGGGATAGAGACAGGAATGATATCAGTAACATTCTGCTACTATATGGGAACAATATACCGGGATAGACACAGGAATAATATCAGTATGATTCTGCTACTATATGGGAACAAGATACTGGATAGAGACAGGAATGATATCAGTATGACTCTGCTATTATATAGGCACAATATACCGGATAGACACAGGAATGATATCAGTAATGTTCTGCTACTATATAGGAACAATATACCGGATAGAGGCTGGAATGATATCAGTAACAGTTTGCTACTATATAGGAACAATATACTGAATAGATGCAGGAATGATATCAGTAACGTTCTGCTACTATATAGGAACAATATACCGTATAGAGGCTGGAATGATATCAGTAACATTCTGCTACTATTTGGAAACAATATACTGGATAGAGACAGGAATGATATCAGAAATGTTCTGCTACTATATGGGAACAATATACCGGGATAGACACAGGAATAATATCAGTATGATTCTGCTACTATATGGGAACAAGATACTGGATAGAGACAGGAATAATATATGTATGATTCTGCTACTATATAGGAACAATATACTGGGATAGAGACAGGAATGATATCAGTAACATTCTGCTACTATATGGGAACAATATACCGGGATAGACACAGGAATAATATCAGTATGATTCTGCTACTATATGGGAACAAGATACTGGATAGAGACAGGAATGATATCAGTATGATTCTGCTATTATATAGGAACAATATACCGGATAGATACAGGATTGATATCAGTAATGTTCTGCTACTATATAGGAACAATATACCGGATAGAGGCTGGAATGATATCAGTAACAGTTTGCTACTATATAGGAACAATATACTGAATAGATGCAGGAATGATATCAGTAACATTCTGCTACTATATAGGAACAATATACCGTATAGAGGCTGGAATGATATCAGTAACATTCTGCTACTATTTGGAAACAATATACTGGATAGAGACAGGAATGATATCAGTAATGTTCTGCTACTATATAGGAATAATATACTGGATAGAGGCTGGAATGATATCAGTAAAAGTCTGCTACTATATAGGAACAATATACCGGATAGAGGCTGGAATGATATCAGTAACAGTTTGCTACTATATAGGAACAATATACCGTATAGAGACAGGAATAATATATGTATGATTCTGCTACTATATAGGAACAATATACTGGGATAGAGACAGGAATGATATCAGTAACATTCTGCTACTATATGGGAACAATATACCGGGATAGACACAGGAATAATATCAGTATGATTCTGCTACTATATGGGAACAAGATACTGGATAGAGACAGGAATGATATCAGTATGACTCTGCTATTATATAGGCACAATATACCGGATAGACACAGGAATGATATCAGTAATGTTCTGCTACTATATAGGAACAATATACCGGATAGAGGCTGGAATGATATCAGTAACAGTTTGCTACTATATAGGAACAATATACTGAATAGATGCAGGAATGATATCAGTAACGTTCTGCTACTATATAGGAACAATATACCGTATAGAGGCTGGAATGATATCAGTAACATTCTGCTACTATTTGGAAACAATATACTGGATAGAGACAGGAATGATATCAGAAATGTTCTGCTACTATATAGGAATAATATACTGGATAGAGGCTGGAATGATATCAGTAACAGTCTGCTACTATATAGGAACAATATACCGGATAGAGGCTGGAATGATATCAGTAACAGTTTGCTACTATATAGGAACAATATACCGTATAGAGACAGGAATAATATATGTATGATTCTGCTACTATATAGGAACAATATACCTGGATAGAGGCAGGAATGATATCAGTAACATTCTGCTAATATATGGGAACAATATACCGGGATAGACACAGGAATAATATCAGTATGATTCTGCTACTATATGGGAACAATATACTGGATAGAGAGAGGAATGATATCAGTAACGTTCTGCTACTATATAGGAACAATATACTGGATAGAGACAGGAATGATATCAGTAATGTTCTGCCACTATATGGGAACAATATACCAGATATAGACAGGAATGATATTAGTAACATTCTGTTACTATAAAGGAACAATATACTGAATAGAGACAGGAATGATATCAGTAACATTCTGCTACTATATGGGAACAATATACCAGATAGAGGCTGGAATGATATCAGTAACAGTTTGCTACTATATAGGAACAATATACCGTATAGAGACAGGAATAATATAATGTATGATTCTGCTACTATATAGGAACAATATACCTGGATAGAGGCAGGAATGATATCAGTAACATTCTGCTAATATATGGGAACAATATACCGGGATAGACACAGGAATAATATCAGTATGATTCTGCTACTATATGGGAACAATATACTGGATACAGAGAGGAATGATATCAGTAACGTTCTGCTACTATATAGGAACAATATACTGGATAGAGACAGGAATGATATCAGTAATGTTCTGCCACTATATGGGAACAATATACCAGATATAGACAGGAATGATATTAGTAACATTCTGTTACTATAAAGGAACAATATACTGAATAGAGACAGGAATGATATCAGTAACATTCTGCTACTATATGGGAACAACATACTGGATTGAGGCTGGAATGATATCAGTAATGGTCTGCTACTATATAGGAAGGAACAATATACTGGATAGAGACGGGAATTATATCAGTAACGTTCTGCTACTATATAGGAACAATATACTGGAAAGAGACAGGAATGATATCAGTAACGTTCTGCTATTATATAGGAACAAAATACTGGATAGAGACAGGAATGATGTCAGTAACATTCTGCTACTATTAGGAACAATATACTGGATAGAGACAGGAATGATATCAGTAATGTTCTGCTACTATATAGGAACAATATACTGGATAGAGACAGGAATGATATCAGTAACGTTCCGCTACTATCTAGGAACAATATACTGGATAGAGACAGGAATAATTTCAGTATGTTCTGCTACTATATAAGAACAATATACTGGATAGAGACAGGAATAATATCAGTAATGTTCTGCTACTATATAGGAACAACATACCGGATAGAGACAAGAATGATATCAGTAACAGCATACCGGATAGAGACAGGAATGATATCAGTAATGTTCTGCCACTATATAGGAACAATATACTGGATAGAGACAGGAATGATATCAGTAATGTTCTGCTACTATATAGGAACAATATACTGGATAGAGACAGGAATGATATCAGTAATGTTCTGCTACTATATGGGAACAATATACCGGATAGAGACAGGAATGATATCAGTATGTTCTGCTACTCTAAGCCTTCCTACTAGGAGGATCCACCTGTTATAGTGGTTGGCTTATTGCACATCAGTAGTATTAGGTTTATATACCAGCACACTACCTCCTCCCTAAGTATATTTTCTTTTTCCTACTAGCTATACAATTTAAAATCGCCTGTTTCTACTTGTGTAATTTATGGAATAGGTTAATATGAAAGCTTATAAGAACTTAACTATATGCAAAAAAAAGAGGCTGGGGAAACCAGACTGCTTCTTTAAAAAAACATAAATTATGCTTACCTGATAATTTTATTTCAATAGTGGGGAGGAGAGTCCACTGCTTCATTCATTACTTTTGGGAAATCAGAACCTGGCCACCAGGAGGAGGCAAAGACACCCCAGTTTAAAGGGACACTGAACCCACATTTTTTCTTTCAAGTTTCGGATAGAGCATGCAATTTTTTTATTTTTTTTTTATAATCTTTGTGAGCAACAATGCATAAGACATGTGAGAAATAAATTTAAACCCCAAACGGGGTACAAAAAAGCAAAAGACAAGCAATATATGGTTACACATTCCAAAAAAAATGTAGTTCTATGTCTTTACAAATTCAGTTACACATTGTTGAATTTTTTTATACTATACTATACACTAAGAAATATCAAAACAGAAAAGAAGAAAAAACAAAAAAGAAGAACTATTTACCATAATCCTAATAGAGCCAGGTCAGAGTTTCGGAAATTATATATTAGATATTCAATTTCAGCAGACGGGAGTGCTTTTATAAATAATGACCATTTCAAGGAAGAACCTAGTAATACCTTCCTCCTTATCCATACTAATGTCAAGTTGTTAAAGAATACATTGTTTTTTTAAACAGTTTTTAATTTCCAGAATACTAGGGACTGTCCGCATTTTCCATTTTTTTTTAAGATAAGATATCTAACAGCCAATATGACTAGGTTGATAATTTTAAAGGGACACTGAACCCAATTTTTTTCTTTTGTAATTCAGAAAGAGCTTGCAATTTTAAGCAACTTTCTAATTTACTCCTATTATCAATTTTTCTTCGTTCTCTTGCTATCATTATTTGAAAAAGAAGGCATCTAAGCTTTTTTTTGGTTTCAGTACTCTGGACAGCACTTTTTTTATTGGTGGATAAATTTATCCACCAATCAGCAAGGACAACCCAGGTTGTTCACCAAAAATGGTCCGGCATCTAAACTTACATTCTTGCATTTCAAATAAAGATACCAAGAGAATTAAGAAAATTTGATAATAGGAGTAAATTAGAAAGTTGATTAAAATGTCATGCTCAATCTGAATCACGAAAGAAAATTTTTGGGTACAGTGTCCCTTTAATATTAGGTTGCTTAATTTCTAAGTAATGGCAAAGAAAAACTATATTCATAGCTGACAGACTTATAGAGGGAGCATTCAGCATTTTACGAAGCCAAAATTGAACTTTGAGCCACATGTTTCTGATTTTTGGGCAGATCCATATCATGTGCAGAAGATTCGCCTGTGAGAGGGAACATTTAGGGGAGGCACTAAAATTTATATTTCCACATTTAAATCCCTTTTCTGGAGTGAAATAAGACATGTAGAGCAATTTCAAGTGAGACTCCCTCCAAGTAGCGGAGAGAGTTACTAGACTAGCTTCTTGAATTGAGAGATGAGGTAATTTGGAATCCAGTTCTTGATTCAACAATGCAGACCACTTAAGGCAAATTCTATCAAGGTTAATTGTACCTCTATCAGAGGTCAGTAGCATATAGCAAGGAGTGGTTGACATATGTCCATTTTTGACAAGGACAAGCCAGTTCTCAATGGTCCCTAGGGACCAATTCCAGCCGTAATCGTTTATGAGTTTCAACGCATAATGTCTAGCCTGGAGATAAGCAAAAAAAATTCTACGTGGGAGATTGCATCCTGTTCTAAAAGTGTCAAATGACTTGATGCAGCTTTTCCCCATGTCTAATATTTGATATACCTTGGAGAAACCCTCCGCCTTCCATTTTGCGAAGAGAGTGGAGAGAAGACCTGCTTGAAATTGAGGATTCCCAAAAAATGGGATGTACCTGGATACGTGATATTCTATGACTAATATGTTGCAGATCTTTTTCCATGCTAAAACTGGAATGTATAAGGATCTCAGTTTTTTTATTTCAGATGGAATAAAAGGAGTATCAGAATGAATGAGGGCAACAAGGGAAAAAGGATTCGATATGTTATTTTCAAGATCGTTATCTGTAACATAGTCTCTTAGGAACAACCAGTCGGTCACCACACAAGCTAAAAAAGCATAATTATAAGCCCTGAGATCCGGTAAAGCGAGGCCTCCATATCTTACTGGGAGAGAGAGTTTCACAAGCGAGATTCTAGGCCTCCTATTTTGCCATAAAAAAGAGCTCAGTTGAGAGTTAAACAGCTTTAACTCCTTGCTCTTTAAGAGGAAAGGGATATTCTGAAGAATATAGAGTATTTTAGGAAGGAGAATCATCTTATACGCTGGAGAGAGGTAAATTATGTCAAATGTTTTTGAAGGTGTCTTTAACTTTATTTAGAATTGGGATTATATTAAGAGAGTACCATCTATCTGGATTAAAAGATATAGCTATACCTAAGTATTTGAAAGAATCATGGACTACAGAAAAACATAATTTATGTAAGAACTTACCTGATAAATTCATTTCTTTCATATTAGCAAGAGTCCATGAGCTAGTGACGTATGGGATATACATTCCTACCAGGAGGGGCAAAGTTTCCCAAACCTCAAAATACCTATAAATACACCCCTCACCACACCCACAAATCAGTTTAACGAATAGCCAAGAAGTGGGGTGATAAGAAAAAAGTGCGAAGCATAAATATAAGGAATTGGAATAATTGTGCTTTATACAAAAAAATCATAACCACCACAAAAAAGGGTGGGCCTCATGGACTCTTGCTAATATGAAAGAAATTAATTTATCAGGTAAGTTCTTACATAAATTATGTTTTCTTTCATGTAATTAGCAAGAGTCCATGAGCTAGTGACGTATGGGATAATGACTACCCAAGATGTGGATCTTCCACGCAAGAGTCACTAGAGAGGGAGGGATAAAATAAAGACAGCCAATTCCGCTGAAAAAAATCCACACCCAAAAATAAAGTTTAAATCTTACAAAGAAAAAAACTGAAAATATAAGCAGAAGATTCAAACTGAAACAGCTGCCTGAAGTACTTTTCTACCAAAAACAGCTTCAGAAGAAGAAAACACATCAAAATGGTAGAATTTAGTAAAAGTATGCAAAGAAGACCAAGTTGCTGCTTTGCAAATCTGATCAACCGAAGCTTCATTCCTAAACGCCCAGGAAGTAGAAACTGACCTAGTAGAATGAGCTGTAATCCTTTGAGGCGGAGTTTTACCCGACTCGACATAAGCATGATGAATTAAAGATTTCAACCAAGATGCCAAAGAAATGGCAGAGGCCTTCTGACCTTTCCTAGAACCGGAAAAGATAACAAATAGACTATAAGTCTTTCTGAAATTCTTAGTAGCTTCAACATAATATTTCAAAGCTCTAACTACATCCAAAGAATGCAATGCTTAGAATTCTTAGGATTAGGACATAATGAAGGAACCACAATTTCTCTACTAATGTTGTTAGAATTCACAACCTTAGGTAAAAATTTAAAAGAAGTTCGCAACACCGCCTTATCCTGGTGAAAAATCAGAAAAGGAGACTCACAAGAAAAAGCAGATAATTCAGAAACTCTTCTGGCAGAAGAGATGGCCAAAAGGAACAAAACTTTCCAAGAAAGTAATTTAATGTCCAATGAATGCATAGGTTCAAACGGAGGAGCTTGAAGAGCCCCCAGAACCAAATTCAAACTCCAAGGAGGAGAAATTGACTTAATGACAGGTTTTATACGAACCAAAGCTTGTACAAAACAATAAATATATCAGGAAGATTAGCAATCTTTCTGTGAAAAAGAACAGAAAGAGCAAAGATTTGTCCTTTCAAGGAACTTGCAGACAAACCTTTATCCAAACCATCCTAAAGAAACTGTAAAATTCTCGGAATTATTCTCGGAATTCTAAAAGTATGCCAGGAAAAATGATGAGAAAGACACCAAGAAATAGAAGTCTTCCAGACTCTATAATATATCTCCCTAGATACGGATTTACGAGCCTGTAACATAGTATTAATCACAGAGTCAGAGAAACCTCTTTGACTAAGAATCAAGCGTTCAATCTCCACACCTTTAAATTTAAGGATTTGAGATCCTGATGGAAAAAAGGACCTTGCGACAGAAGGTCTGGTCTTAACGGAAGAGTCCACGGTTGGCAAGAGGCCATCCGGACAAGATCCGCATACCAAAACCTGTGAGGCCATGCTGGAGCTACCAGCAGAACAAACGAACATTCTTTCAGAATCTTGGAGATTACTCTTGGAATAAGAACTAGAGGCGGAAAGATATAGGCAGGATGATACTTCCAAGGAAGTGACAATGCATCCACTGCTTCCGCTTGAGGATCCCTGGATCTGGACAGATACCTGGGAAGTTTCTTGTTTAGATGAGAGGCCATCAGATCTATTTCTGGAAGTCCCCATATTTGAACAATCTGAAGAAATACCTCTGGGTGAAGAGACCATTCGCCCGGATGTAACGTTTGGCGACTGAGATAATCCGCTTCCCAATTGTCTATACCTGGGATATGAACCGCAGAAACTAGACAGGAGCTGGATTCCGCCCATACCAGAATTCGAGATACTTCTTTCATAGCCAGAGGACTGTGAGTCCCTCCTTGATGATTGATGTATGCCACAGTTGTGACATTGTCTGTCTGAAAACAAATGAACGATTCTCTCTTTAGAAGAGGCCATGACTGAAGAGCTCTGAAAATTGCACGGAGTTCCAAAATATTGATCAGTAATCTCACCTCCTGAGATTCCCAAACCCCTTGTGCTGTCAGAGACCCCCACACAGCTCCCCAACCTGTAAGACTTGCATCTGTTGAAATTACAGTCCAGGTCGGAAGAACAAAAGAAGCCCCCTGAACTAAACGATGGTGATCTGTCCACCACGTCAGAGTGTTGTACAATCGGTTTTAAAGATATTAATTGAGATATCTTTGTGTAATCCCTGCACCACTGGTTCAGCATACAGAGCTGAAGAGGTCACATGTGAAAACGAGCAAAGGGGATCGCGTCCGATGCAGCAGTCATAAGACCTAGAATTTCCATGCATAAGGCTACTGAAGGGAATGATTGTGACTGAAGGTTTCGACAAGCTGATATCAATTTTAGACGTCTCTTGTCTGTCAAAGACAGAGTCATGGACACTGAATCTATCTGGAAACCTAAAAAGGTTACCCTTGTCTGAGGAATCAATGAACTTTTTGGTAAATTGATCCTCCAACCATGATCTTGAAGAAACAACACAAGTCGATTCGTATGAGATTCTGCTAAATGTGAAGACTGAGCAAGTACCAAGATATCGTCCAAATAAGGAAATACCACAATACCCTGTTCTCTGATTACAGACAGAAGGGCACCGAGAACCTTTGTAAAAATTCTTGGAGCTGTTGCTAGGCCAAACGGTAGAGCCACAAACTGGTAATGCTTGTCTAGGAAAGAGAATCTCAGAAACTGATAGTGATCTGGATGAATCGGAATATGCAGATATGCATCCTGTAAATCTATTGTAGACATATAATGCCCTTGCTGAACAAAAGGCAGGATAGTCCTTACAGTTACTATTTTGAATGTTGGTATCCTTACATAACGATTCAATATTTTTAGATCCAGAACTGGTCTGAAGGAATTCTCCTTCTTTGGTACAATGAAGAGATTTGAATAAAACCCCAGCCCCTGTTCCAGAACTGGAACTGGCATAATTACTCCAGCCAACTCTAGATCTGAAACACAATTCAGAAATGCTTGAGCCTTCGCTGGGTTTACTGGGACACGGGAAAGAAAAAATCTCTTTGCAGGAGGCCTTATCTTGAAGCCAATTCTGTACCCTTCTGAAACAATGTTCTGAATCCAAAGATTGATCCAAATTTCTTTGAAAAAACGTAATCTGCCCCCTACCAGCTGAGCTGGAATGAGGGCCGCACCTTCATGTGGACTTAGGAGCTGGCTTTGGTTTTCTAAAAGGCTTGGATTTATTCCAGACTGGAGATGGTTTCCAAACTGATACCACTCCTGAGGATGAAGGATCAGGCTTTTGTTCCTTGTTGTGACGAAAGGAACGAAAACGATTATTAGACCTAAATTTACCTTTAGATTTTTTATCCTGTGGTAAAAAAGTTCCTTTCCCTCCAGTAACAGTTGAGATAATAGAATCCAACTGAGAACCAAATAATTTATTACCCTGGAAAGAAAGGGAAAGCAGAGTAGACTTAGAAGACATATCAGCATTCCAAGTTTTAAGCCATAAAGCTCTTCTAGCTAAAAATAGCTAGAGACATATACCTGACATCAACTCTAATGATATCAAAGATGACATCACAAATAAAATTATTAGCATGTTGAAGAAGATTAATAATGCTATGAGAATTATGATCTGTTACTTGTTGCGCTAAAGCTTCTAACCAAAAAGTTGAAGCTGCAGCAACATCCGCTAAAGATATAGCAGGTCTAAGAAGATTACCTGAACACAAGTAAGCTTTTCTTAGAAAGGATTCAATTTTCCTATCTAAAGGATCCTTAAAGGAAGTACCATCTGCCGTAGGAATCGTAGTACGCTTAGCAAGAGTAGAGACAGCCCCATCAACCTTAGGGAATTTGTCCCAAAACTCTAATCTGTCAGATGGCACAGGATATAATTGCTTAAAACGTTTAGAAGGAGTAAATGAATTACCCAAATTATTCCATTCCCTGGAAATTACTTCAGAAATAGCATCAGGGACAGGAAAAACTTCTGGAATAACTACAGGAGATTTAAAAACCTTATCTAAACGTTTAGATTTAGTATCAAGAGGACTAGAATCCTCTATTTCTAATGCAATTAGGACTTCTTTAAGTAAAGAACGAATAAATTCCATTTTAAATAAATATGAAGATTTATCAGCATCAACCTCTGAGACAGAATCCTCTGAACCAGAAGAACCATTATCAGAATCAGAATGATGATGTTCATTTAAAAATTAATCTGAAAAATGAGAAGTTTTAAAAGACTTTTTACGTTTACTAGAAGGAGGAATAACAGACATAGCCTTCTTAATGGATTTAGAAACAAAATCTCTTATGTTATCAGGAACACTCTGAGCATTAGATGTTGACGGAACAGCAACAGGTAATGTAACAGTACTAAAGGAAATATTATCTGCATTAACAAGTTTGTCATGACAATCAGTACAAACAACAGCTGGAGGAACAGATACCATAAGTTTACAGCAGATACACTTAGCTTTGGTAGATCCAGCACCAGGCAGCGATTTTCCAGAAGTATCTTCTGACTCAGTGTTAACGTGGGACATCTTGCAATATGTAATAGAAAAAACAACATATAAAGCAAAATTGATCAAATTCCTTAAATGACAGTTTCAGGAATGGGAAAAAATGCCAGTGAACAAGCTTCTAGCAACCAGAAGCAATAAATAATGAGACTTAAATAATGTGGAGACAATAGAGACGCCCATATTTTTTTAGCGCCAAAAAAGACGCCCACATTATTTGGCGCCTAAATGCTTTTGGCATCAAAAATGACGCCACATCCGGAACGCCAACACTTTTGGCGCAAAAAAACGTCAAAAATGACGCAACTTCCGGCGACACGTATGACGCCGGAAACAGAAAAATTTTTTGCGCCAAAAAAGTCCGCGCCAAGAATGATGCAATAAAATGAAGCATTTTCAGCCCCCGCGAGCCTAACAGCCCACAGGGAAAAAAGTCAAATTTTAAGGTAAGAAAAAATTGAATTATTCATATGCATTATCCCAAATATGAAACTGACTGTCTGAAATAAGGAACGTTGAACATCCTGAGTCAAGGCAAATAAATGTTTGAATACATATATTTAGAACTTTATAAAAAAGTGCCCAACCATAGCTTAGAGTGTCACAGAAAATAAGACTTACTTACCCCAGGACACTCATCTACAAGTTGTAGAAAGCCAAACCAGTACTGAAACGAAAATCAGTAGAGGTAATGGTATATATAAGAGTATATCGTCGATCTGAAAAGGGAGGTAAGAGATGAATCTCTACGACCGATAACAGAGAACCTATGAAATAGACCCCGTAGAAGGAGATCATTGAATTCAAATAGGCAATACTCTCCTCACATCCCTCTGACATTCACTGCACGCTGAGAGGAAAACCGGGCTCCAACCTGCTGCGGAGCGCATATCAACGTAGAATCTAGCACAAACTTACTTCACCACCTCCATAGGAGGCAAAGTTTGTAAAACTGATTTGTGGGTGTGGTGAGGGGTGTATTTATAGGCATTTTGAGGTTTGGGAAACTTTGCCCCTCCTGGTAGGAATGTATATCCCATACGTCACTAGCTCATGGACTCTTGCTAATTACATGAAAGAAAAGGTATGTTTGTACACGAATCCCTTATCTGCTTAATCCAAAGAAATTCAGACTTTGTTATATTTATTTTATATATTTATTTTATAACCCACAAAAGATCCAAACTGTTGTACTATTGAGAGAAATCTGGGTATATTAATAAGAGTATTAGACATATATACAAGGATATCATCCTCATAGAGTGCAATATTTAATTCCTTATTACCTATTTTAATTCCTTCCAGATGTTGTCTAACAAATCTAGCTAAGGGTTCAATAGCAATATTAAAAAGGGGAGAGAGTGGGCACCCTTGTCTAGTTCTTCTATGCAAAGTTATATCAGGAGATAGCTGCCCATTTACTATCAGCCGTGTAGAGGCCTTCTGGTATAATTTTTCAACAAACTTAATAAAATTTACTTTTAATCCAAATCGCTGCAAGGTCATGATGTACTGAATTGAAGGCCTTTTCGGCGTCTAATATTGCCATATCTGAGATAGTTCCTTTCCGTAACTGATCATGGCCTTCACCTTTCGCAAAATAGTCTATAGTGAGTAAAAGCTGCCTAATTTTGGCTGCCGAGTTCCTATTCTTCATAAAACCAGCCTGATCCGTATTAATAATAGAAGGGAGAAGGAACTGAAGTCATTGGGCCAAGATAGAAGTTAATATTTTATAGTCTGTATTAATAAGAGCAATGGGTCTATAGGACTCCTTCATAGATGGATCTTTTCCCTTTTTTAATATCAGGGTCATATAGGAAGCCGTGAAATTAACCGTAGGTTCATTCCCTTCTATATATATATATATATAGTTAGAGAGGTGATATGAGGTGTTATAGTAGAAGAGAGTATCTTCTAGAATTTGTTAGGGAGTGCGTCTGGGCCAGGAGCTTTATTACACGCACAGCTTTTTTATTAAGTTAGATACTTCTAATTCAGTAATAGGAGAGTAATGAAACTCTCAATGAAGGGTGAGAGATCTTACTCCAGAAATCCTTGCGCTCCTTAATATTGGAAATTCTAGGGGAGTATATATCTTTATAATAATTAAAGAAGGTTTGTAGAAGTTCTTCTGATAACCTAAGCCTTTGGCCTTCTACACATAGGGAATCTATCGATTGAGAACCCTGTTTAAAAAGTTTAGCTAAAAGTTTCCCTGTCTTATTGCCGTATCTATGTAGCTTTGCTTGAAGCCTAATATCTTTTTGTGTAGACTTATATAATAATAGGAAGGAGTCTCTCTCTCCCAGTGCCGAAGTATATTTAGCCCATTTGTGCGGGGTCTTTTCAGTTAGATAAGCATTATAGGCATTTGTAACCGCACGTAGTAATTAATTCTCCCGGAATTTAAGTTTCTTAGTACGCCTGATACTATATGCTAGAATTTCGCCCCTTAGAACTGCTTTTAGCAGTCTCCCAGAATAGATCAGAATGATTCCTAGCTTCGGAATTAAATAAGGCAAATTCGCAGAATTTAAGTTCGAGCCAATTTATAAATTTAACATCCGAAGCTAAGAAAGTGGGGAAGAAGAAACGATTATTTGCGGGTGAAGGAATATTAGGCTTAAATTCAAGACATACAGGAGCATGATCAGAAACCGCAATAGGTAAAATTTGCAGGAAGACCTTCTGGTTACAAAACCTTTCATCAATCAGGAATAGATCAATCTGCGAAAGGGATTTGTGTGCTTTTGAGAGGCATGTAAAATCCCGTATGTCAGGATTTTGGAATCTCCATATATCTCGCACTCTTAAGTTATTAAAAATCCTGGAGAAAAGTCTTGACTCAAGATTATCTCTTTTCGTTTTTCTTGAAAGAACATTCTGTCTCAGTCTGTCCATAGGATACTGGGGTGCCATGTTGAAATCCCCTCCCATGATTAAGAAACTCTCTGCACAGGACATGAGCCTCGTCTGTAAAGTATCCCAAAAGGATAAGTTAAAAACAATGGGAGCATATATATTACATAGAGTATACAAGACATTGGAAATTTTAATTTTCAGTATAAGATATCTCCCCTCATAGTCTGATTCATTATGCAAGACCTCATAGTTAACTTTTTTACCCAATAAAATAGCAACTCCGGCTTTACGGGTTAGGCTAGAAGAAAAAAAAAAAAACCTCTTTAACCCAAGAGGATTTAAGTTTAAGAACCTCTTCGGAATTCAAATGTGTTTCTTGTAGAAAGGCTATGGAAGTATTGATTTTCTTGAGAAAGGTTATTATCGTTTTTCTTTTAATAGGAGATGTAAGACCACCTATATTCCAAGAGGTAAATTTAATTCCATCATGCATCGGTATCATCTATGGGGATGAAGGGGGAAGAGAGAGAGGAGAAAAAAAAACAAACAAGGAACAAACATATACAGCATAGACGACTATACCACCCAAGACGTCTACTACCCTAATCTAATGGGACCCAAGCATTAGATTACGCGTAGAGAGCAAAGAAGAAAAATTAAAAAAAAAACCATTTATAAGTTTCTATTATCACCTGTAACATAATTTATTAAGGGGGACAATTCGTAGAATAAAACTTTTCTGCCGCAGAGGCTGTATCAAAAAAAATGTGTGGTATTATCAATCACCAATCTCAGTCTGGCAGGATGCATAATAGTTGCACAAAGCTCTTGCTGTATGAATTTTGTTCACATTGCGGCTAATTCTCTTCTTTTCAGGGCCGTTTCTGCTGCATAGTCCTGAAATATGAGGACTTTAGCCTCCCCAAGAGATAAGGGTTGATGCTTACGATAATATTGTAAGGACATGATTTTATCTTGATAGTTCAAGAATTTGACTATAATAGGTCTTGGCCTCTTATTAATGTTGGTAGGAGCCACTGATCCTATCCTATGTGCACGCTCTATAATTATTTTAGGATAGCTCTCGGGATTTGTAATAGTCGTGGAAGTGTGAGTGTGAATAATCTGTTAAAATCTTCTAGCTGTTTTTCCTTGGGGACACCAATTACTCCTAAGTTATTTCGCCTTGAGCGGTTCTCAAGATCTTCAACTTTATTCTGTAATTTGATAAGAGCAAGTGATGTGGTTTCCAGCTTAACATTCTGAGCTGAGACAAGATCTTCAAGATCCGATACTCTTTGCTCTACCACAGAAAACCTTTCAAATTGTTTAACTTCTGAAGTTAAATATACAATATCTTGTTTGATCTCTTTTTTTAGAGAGTCAAATTTAGGCGAAAGAGCGTCAGAGATTTTAGAAACTAGGGACTGTACATCGGTGAATTCTTGTGGATTTAAAGAGTCTCTACTGGGGCCTCAGGAGCAGATTTATGCTTTTTATCCCTTTGTCTAACCGACATAGCTGCTGGTGGAGTTTTAACGTGAGAGTGAAAATATTTATCCATATACTTGTGAGTGTGGGAAGTGAAGTGTGAGGCAGAGACTTACTTATTGTGCTTAGGGGGGAGGATCCCCAAAAAAGAACAAAAAAAGGGGGAAGAGGGGAACAGGAGGGAACGTGGGGTGCAATGTGAAGAAAAAATAAAAACAAAATAAAAATAAAAATTGTGAAGGCAAAATTTACTGAGAAAAAAGTGAGTTTGATAGATCAGGCAGCCATGCTGGAGACACAAGAGAGCATTCTCAATTAATCTAGAGAATTTTTAGGGTTCTTCGGCCCTTAGCAATGTATAGTATAGCCCCTTTACAGTTTTATAGAGATGCCCTTAATATGCTTTAAAGTCTATAAAGGTTAGAATTTCTAGGGTTAGAGAGAGGTGACCCAGAGAGTAAAAAAGTAGGAATTCAGACACTCATATGTATCAAAATTAAATAAATTAACCTGTATGAGTTAGGTTAATTTAACCTCTAGCAAAATATAGTAAGGTAAATGTACTTTTGGTGAGACAAGCTTGTGGGATTGAATACGAATAACAATGTATAAACAATGAGTAACAACGTGAACGCTTGTCAAGCTGTAGTCTAAACTAGTTCAGCTTTTTAAGTAAAATAAAGAAAAAAAACTTTTAATATATTGCCTTAACTAGCGCTTTATATATTATTAAAAACTAATCTAGGTAAAGCTAGCTAGGGGTGCTAAGTTGAGTAGAGCAGAAAGTTAGTAGTTTCACTTCTGGTATAGGAATACTCTGGACTCATTAGATCTTGATCTCCAACCTTTGTTTTAAAGAGAATTTTGTAGTTTCTCATGTGATAGAGCAGTTTTACATGGAGGACTAAATGTAAAGAAATATTGTTGCACAGTCCTATTCAAGGCTAATTTATAAAGCTCAGTTGCTGAGACTTTGAGGTCCTGTTACCTCTAGTGGAATATATTGAGTCAAGTAGAGATAATTGTTGAAAAAATAACTTAAAGTAGCAGCTAAATGATATTGATACTTTTAGAAATATAACTTCTAGAATAAAGAGCAGTAATTTACATAAGGAGAGAGATTTTACATGTTATAGCAAAGTTAAAGGATATAAGTGCAGAGTTTATGCACATAGGTCCGCTTTGACCCAGTTGCAGCTTGTATTTAATAAATAAAAGCAGAGACCAAAGACTCTTGGGTTTCTCCTTTTCTTTTTCTCTTTCCCTTCCTCTCCTATTTCTTTCGAAATATTTACCCATATTTATGGAACAAGTTAACAAGAAAATATATAAGAAATGTAACCTGAGAAGAAAAAAGTCTGTCTAGAAATAGAAACTGTTCAATAGAAGCCCGGTAGCAGGTAAAGTCATTTAGGGCTATATAGCAAAAAAGAAGCAATGTAAGTGATTGTCCAGCACTCTACGTCAACGGAATGCATAGGCTTAAACGGAACCCTCTGCAATACCTGAAGGACCAAGTTTAAGCTCCATGAGGTAACAAACTGCCTAAATACAGGCCTGATTCTAGACGGAGCCTGAACAAACGATTGAATGTCAGGAAGCTCAGTGAGTCTCCTATGCAACAAGACTGATAATGTCAAAATCTGTCCCCTTAAGGAACTAGCGGCAAGACCCTTCTCCAAACCCACCTGGAGAAAGGACAGAATCCTGGATACCTTCACCTTGTGCCAAGGATATCCATGCTTCTCACACCAGGACAAGTTAGTCCACACCTTATGGTAGATGCGACGAGTGACTGGCTTCCTTGCCAGAACTCTCTTGGCTAAGACTAAGCGTTTAATCTCCACACAGTCAGCCTCAAAGAAACGAGATTTTAAAGTTGAAAGGGACCCTGTTCCAGCAGATCCCTGCGACAAGGTAACCTCCATGGGGGAAAAGGATGACATCCCCACCAGGTCCGCAAACCACGTCCTCCGTGGCCACGAAGGAGCAATCAGGATGGCCGGAGCTCGCTCCTGTTTGATACGTGCCACTACACGAGGTAGAAGTGGAAAAATGTAAGCTAGGCTGAATCCCCAAGGCACCGCTAAGTCATCTATCAGCTCTGCCTGGGGATCCCTCAACTTTGAACCTTATCGGGGTAGCTTGCAATTCAGTCTGGATGCCATGAGATCTATCTCCGGCATTCCCCATCTGAGACAAATCTCCTCAAACACTTCGGGGTGAAGAAACCATTCGCCCGGATGGAAGAATTGCCTGCTGAGAAAGTCTGCTTCCCAGTTATCCACTCCTGGGATGTGGATCGCTTAAAACCAACAGCTGTGGGACTCCGCCCACTCCAAAATCTGAGACACCTCCCTCATTGCTAGGGAGCATCTCGTACCCCCCCTGATGGTTGATGTAAGCCACCAAGTTAATGTTGTCAGTCTGGAATCTGATGAAGCTGAACGACCGCAGAGAAGGCCACGCCATCAGAGCATTGTAGATTGCTCTAAGTTCCAGAATATTTATCGGAAGGAGAGACTCCTCAAGGGTCCATTTTCCTTGTGCCATCCTGGCATCCCATGCTGTGAGACTCCGTGGTCACTATCTCCCAGGACGGTCTCAAATAGGATGTCCCCAGGTACAGATGATCCGGACGTATCCACCAAGAGAGGGAGTCCCTGGTCCGAGCATCCATGGATATCCACTGAGATCTGAATGATCGCGGTTCCACTGTCTCAACATACACAATTGAAGAGGTTTGAGATAGAACCTGGCGAAAGGGATGATGTCCATGCTGGAGACCATGAGCCTGATCATCTCCATACACTGAGCTACCGAAGGGCTCGAGAAGGACTGAAGGGCAAGACAGGTGGACACAATCTTCCTACGTCGTTGGTCTGCAAGATATATTCTCATGGAAATAGTCTATTATTGCGCCCAGGAACTCCACCCTGTTGCTGGGAACCTGGGAACTCTTTCCTGAGTTGATCTTCCAACCGTGAGATTGGAGCAAGAAAAGAAGAGCCCTCTAATGTTCCTCTGCAAGACTGAACGACGGCACCTGGACTAGGATGTCATCCAAATAGGGCGCCACCACAATGCCCCTGGATCTGGCCACTGCAAGAAGCACCCCCAGAATCTTCGTGAAGACTCTCGGGGCCGTCGCCAGACCGAAAGGGAGGGCCACAAAATGGAAATGTTGGTCCAGAAACGCAAATCTTAGGAACTTGTGGTTGCTGTGAATTGGAACATGAAGGTAAGCATCCTTCAAGTCTATTGTCATCATGAACTGTCCCTCTTGAACTAGGGGCAGAATAGATCTGATCGTTTCCATTTTGAATGATGGAACAGCCAGAAATATGTTTAAACACTTTAGGCCCAGAATCGGGCTGAACGTGCCCTCCTTCTTTGGAACCACAAAAAGGTTTGAATAGTACCCTAGACCTCTTTCTGCTCGGGGTACTGGTACGATAACACCTAGAGAGGAGAGATCTCTCACACATTCTAGAAAAGCCTCTCTCTTTTCCGGTCTTGAAAACAGGTTTGACAGGAGGAATCTACCCCTGGGCGGATGGGAGATGAAGCCTATCCTGTAACCCTGGGCGACAACCTCCAGAACCCAAGGGTCCTGAATGTCCTGCAACCTGGCTTAGGAGAAGAGAGACAATCTGCCCCCTACTTGGTCCGGAGACTGGTCAGGGGTCGTCCCTTCATGCCGATTTTGTCTCGGCGGGCTTCTTGTTCTGCTTGGACTTGTTCCAAGACTGAGCAGGCTTCTAAGTTCCCTTGGACTGATCTGCTTTCACAGTGGGCTTCTGGCGCTGGGCCTTGTCTGCACGAAAAGTAGATCCTTTAGGCTTAGCCTTCTTATCCTGCGGTAGGAAAACAGAATTTATGCTTACCTGATAAATTACTTTCTCCTACGGTGTATCCGGTCCACGGCGTCATCCATAACTTGTGGGAATATTCTCTTCCCCAACAGGAAATGGCAAAGAGCACAGCAAAAGCTGTCCATATAGCCCCTCCCAGGCTCTGTCCCCCCAGTCATTCGACCAACGGTTAGGAGAAAAAAAGGAGAAACTATAGGGTGCCGTGGTGACTGTAGTGTATAGAGAAAGAAATTTTTCAAACCTGATTAAAAAACCAGGGCGGGCCGTGGACCGGACACACCGTTGGAGAAAGTAATTTATCAGGTAAGCATAAATTCTGTTTTCTCCAACATTGGCGTGTCCGGTCCACGGCGTCATCCATAACTTGTGGGAACCAATACCAAAGCTTTAGGACACGGATGAAGGGAGGGAGCAAATCAGGTTACCTAAACAGAAGGCACCACGGCTTGCAAAACCTTTCTCCCAAAAATAGCCTCCGAAGAAGCATAAGTATCAAATTTGTAGAATTTGGCAAAAGTGTGCAGAGAAGACCAAGTCGCTGCCTTACATATCTGATCAACAGAAGCCTCGTTCTTGAAGGCCCATGTGGAAGCCACAGCCCTAGTAGAGTGAGCTGTGATTCGTTCAGGAGGCTGCCGTCCGGCAGTCTCATAAGCCAATCGGATGATGCTTTTCAGCCAGAAAGAAAGAGAGGTAGCAGTAGCTTTTTGTCCTCTCCTCTTACCAGAATAAACGACAAACAAAGAAGAAGTTTGTCTGAAATCCTTTGTTGCTTATAAATAGAACTTTAAAGCACGGACTACATCTAAATTGTGTAACAAACGTTCCTTCTTTGAAACTGGATTCGGACACAAAGAAGGAACAACTATTTCCTGGTTAATATTCTTGTTGGAAACAACTTTTGGAAGAAAACCAGGCTTGGTACGCAAAACAACCTTATCTGAATGGAACACCAGATAGGGTGGATCACACTGCAAAGCAGATAATTCAGAAACTCTTCTAGCAGAAGAGATAGCAACCAAAAACAGAACTTTCCAAGATAGTAACTTGATATCTATGGAATGTAAAAGGTTCAAACGGAACCCCTTGAAGAACTGAAAGAACTAAATTTAGACTCCAGGGAGGAGTCAAGGGTCTGTAAACAGGCTTGATCCTGACCAAAGCCTGTACAAAAGCTTGTACATCTGGCACAGCTGCCAGTCGTTTGTGTAACAAGACAGATAAAGCAGAAATCTGTCCTTTTAAAGAACTCGCTGACAATCCCTTATCCAAACCTTCTTGGAGAAAGGAGAGGATCTTAGGAATTTTAATCTTACTCCAGTAGAATCCCTTGGATTCACACCAACAGATATATCTTTTCCAAATTTTATGGTAAATCTTTCTAGTCACAGGTTTTCTGGCTTGGACCAGAGTATCTATCACTGAATCTGAAAACCCACGTTTGGATAAAATCAAACGTTCAATTTCCAAGCAGTCAGCTGCAGAGAAACTAGATTTGGATGTTCGAATGGACCTTGAACTAGAAGATCCTGTCTCAAAGGTAGCTTCCATGGTGGAGACGATGACATATTCACCAGGTCTGCATACCAAGTCCTGCGCGGCCACGCAGGAGCTATCAGAATCACCGAGGCCTTCTCCTGTTTGATCCTGGCTACAAGCCTGGGAAGGAGAGGGAACGGTGGAAACGCATAAGCTAGGTTGAACGACCAAGGCGCCACTAATGCATCCACTAGAGTCGCCTTGGGATCCCTGGATCTGGACCCGTGGCAAGGAACCTTGAAGTTCTGACGAGACGCCATCAGATCCATGTCTGGAATGCCCCATAATTGAGTCAACTGGGCAAAAACCTCCGGGTGGAGTTCCCACTCCCCCGGATGGAAAGTCTGACGACTCAGATAATCCGCCTCCCAGTTGTCTACTCCTGGGATGTGAATTGCAGATAGGTGGCAGGAGTGATCCTCCGCCCATTTGATGATTTTGGATACCTCTCTCATCGCCAAGGAACTCCTTGTTCCCCCCTGATGGTTGATGTAAGCTACAGTCGTCATGTTGTCTGACTGGAATCTTATGAATCCGGCCTTCGCTAGTTGAGGCCAAGCCCGGAGAGCATTGAATATCGCTCTCAGTTCCAGGATGTTTATCGGGAGAAGAGACTCTTCCCGAGACCATAGACCCTGAGCTTTCAGGGAATCCCAGACCACGCCCCAGCCTAAAAGACTGGCGTCGGTCGTGACAATGACCCACTCTGGTCTGCGGAAACTCATTCCCTGAGACAGGTGATCCTGGGACAACCACCAAAGGAGTGAGTCTCTGGTCATCTGGTCTACTTGAATCTTTGGAGACAAGTCTGTATAGTCCCCATTCCACTGCTTGAGCATGCACAGTTGTAATGGTCTTAGATGAATTTGAGCAAAAGGAACTATGTCCATTGCTGCAACCATCAACCCTACTACTTCCATGCACTGAGCTATGGAAGGCTGCAGAATAGAGAGAAGAACTTGACAAGCGTTTAGAAGCTTTGACTTTCTGACCTCTGTCAGGAAGATCTTCATTTCTAAAGAATCTATTATTGTTCCCAAAAAGGGAACTCTTGTCGCCGGAGACAGGGAACTCTTTTCTACGTTCACCTTCCACCCGTGAGATCTGAGAAAGGCTAGAACAATGTCTGTATGAGCCTTTGCTTTGGAAAGAGACGACGCTTGAATTAGAATGTCGTCCAGATAAGGTGCCACTGCAATACCCCTTGGTCTTAGAACCGCTATAAGGGACCCGAGCACCTTTGTGAAAATTCTGGGAGCAGTGGCTAGCCCGAATGGGAGAGCCACGAACTGATAATGTTTGTCCAGAAAGGCGAACCTTAGGAACTGATGATGATCCTTGTGGATAGGAATATGTAGATACGCATCCTTTAAATCCACGGTAGTCATATATTGACCCTCCTGGATTGTAGGTAAAATTGTTCGAATGGTTTCCATTTTGAACGATGGCACTCTGAGAAATTTGTTTAGAATTTTTAAATCCAGAATTGGTCTGAAAGTTCCCTCTTTTTTGGGAACTACAAACAGATTTGAGTAAAACCCCTGACCTTGTTCCACAGTTGGAACTGGGTGTATCACTCCCATCTTTAACAGGTCTTCTACACAATGTAAGAATGCCTGTCTCTTTATTTGGTTTGAAGATAAGTGAGACATGTGGAACCTTCCCCTTGGGGGTAGTTCCTTGAATTCTAGAAGATAACCCTGAGAGACTATTTCTAGTGCCCAGGGATCCTGAACATCTCTTGCCCAAGCCTGAGCAAAGAGAGAGAGTCTGCCCCCTACTAGATCCGGTCCCGGATCGGGGGCTACCCCTTCATGCTGTTTTGGTAGCAGCAGCAGGCTTCTTGGCCTGTTTACCCTTGTTCCAGCCTTGCATTGGTTTCTAAGCTGGTTTAGTCTGGGAAGCGTTACCCTCTTGTCTAGAGGCTGCAGAGTTGGAAGCCGGTCCGTTCCTGAAATTGTGAAAGGAACGAAAATTGGACTTATTCTTAGCCTTGAAAGGTCTATCTTGTGGGAGGGCATGGCCCTTTCCCCCAGTGATGTCTGAAATAATCTCTTTCAATTCTGGCCCAAAAAGGGTCTTACCTTTGAAAGGGATATTAAGCAATTTTGTCTTGGAAGATACGTCCGCCGACCAAGACTTTAGCCAGAGCGCTCTGCGCGCCACAATTGCAAACCCTGAATTTTTCGACGCTAACCTCGCTAACTGCAAAGCGGCGTCTAAAATAAAGGAATTAGCTAACTTAAGTGCGTGAATTCTGTCCATGACTTCCTCATACGGAGTCTCCCTACTGAGCGACTTTTCCAGTTCCTCGAACCAGAACCACGCCGCTGTAGTGACAGGAATAATGCACAAAATAGGTTGAAGGAGGTAACCTTGCTGTACAAAAATATTTTTAAGCAAACCCTCCAATTTTTTATCCATAGGATCTTTGAAAGCACAATTGTCCTCAATGGGAATGGTCGTGCGTTTGGCTAGTGTAGAAACCGCCCCCTCGACCTTAGGGACTGTTTGCCATAAGTCCTTCCTGGGGTCGACCATAGGGAACAATTTCTTAAATATAGGAGGAGGGACAAAAGGTATGCCTGGCTTCTTCCACTCCTTATTCACTATGTCCGCCACCCGTTTAGGTATCGGAAAGGCATCAGGGTGCACCGGGACCTCTAGGAACTTGTCCATCTTGCACAATTTTTCTGGGATGACCAGATTGTCACAATCATCCAGAGTAGATAGCACCTCCTTAAGTAATGCGCGGAGATGCTCTAATTTAAATTTAAATGTCACAACATCAGGTTCTGCCTGCTGAGAAATTCTTCCTGTATCAGAAATTTCTCCATCTGACAAACCCTCCCTCACTGCCACTTCAGACTGGTGTGAGGGTATGACAGAAAAATTATCATCAGCGCCCTCCTGCTCTACAGTGTTTAAAACAGAGCAATCGCGCTTTCTCTGAAATGCTGGCATTTTGGATAAAATATTAGCTATGGAGTTATCCATTACTGCCGTCAATTGTTGCATAGTAACAAGCATTGGCGCGCTAGAAGTACTAGGGGTCGCCTGCGCGGGCATAACTGGTATAGACACAGAAGGAGAGGATGTAGAACTATCTACTTCCTTCATCTGAGGAATCATCCTGGGCAACCTTACTATTTGTGACAGTACTGTCCTTACTATGTTTGGACGCTATGGCACAATTATCACATATATTTGAAGGAGGAACCACATTGGCTTCCATACATACAGAACATGATCTATCTGAAGGTACAGACATGTTAAACAGGCTTAAACTGGTTAATAAAGCACAAAAACCGTTTTAAAATAAAACCGTTACTGTCTCTTTAAATGTTAAACAGGGCACACTTTATTACTGAATATGTGAAAAACTATGAAGGAATTATCCAATCTTTACCAAATTTTCACCACAGTGTCTTAATGCATTCAAAGTATTGCACCCCAATTTTCAAGCTGTTATCCCTTAAAATGTGGAAACCGGAGCCGTTTGCAATTTTAACCCCACTACAGTCCCAGCCACAGCCTTTGTTGCGACTTCACCAATCCCAGGGGGGTATACGATACCAATTCAAGCCTTCTAGGAACGTTTTCAGTGGATACTAGACCCTCACAGATGCAGCTGTATGCACTGTACACAAAAGTAACTGCGCAATAATGGCGCGAAAATGAGGCTCTGCCTACTATAGTGAAAGGCCCTTCCTGACTGGGAAGGTGTCTAAACTAGTGCCTGGCGATAAAAACATTCCCCAAACAATAAAAGTGTGAAAATTACTTCAAACTTTAAAAAAACAACTTAAATAAACAATCGATTTAGCCCTTAAGAGTGTCCACCAGTTAATAGCCCATAATAAGCCCTTTATTCTTTCTAAGTCTAAGAAAATGGCTTACCGATCCCCATGAGGGAAAATGACAGCCTTCCAGCATTACACAGTCTTGTTAGAAAAATGGCTAGTCATACCTTGAGCAGAAAAGTCTGCAAACTGTTCCCCCCAACTGAAGTTCTCTCAGCTCAACAGTCCTGCGTGGGAACAGCAATTGATTTTAGTTACTGCTGCTAAAATCATACTCCTCTTTTAAACAGAACTCTTCATCTCTTTCTGTTTCAGAGTAAATAGTACATACCAGCACTATTTTAAAATAACAAACTCTTGATAGAAGAATAAAAAACTAGAACTAAACACCACATACTCTTCACCATCTCCGTGGAGATGCTACTTGTTCAGAGCGGCAAAGAGAATGACTTGGGGGGCGGAGCCTGGGAGGGGCTATATGGACAGCTTTTGCTGTGTTCTTTGCCATTTCCTGTTGGGGAAGAGAATATTCCCACAAGTAATGGATGACGCCGTGGACTGGACACACCAATGTTGGAGAAAGTTCCCTTGCCTCTCGTAACCGTGGATATGATCGATGCCAAACCTGGACCGAACAGAATCTTTCCTTGAAAGGGTAGGGACAACAGCCTTGACTTCGAGGTCATGTCCGCAGACCAATACTTTAGCCACTGAGCCCTGAGAGCTAAAACAGAAAATCCTGAACCTTTGTGTTCAGGCGAATAATCTGCATATTGGCGTCACAAATTGAAGAATTTACGACCCTTAAGGCCGTAATCTTATCCTGTATCTCGTCGATGGAAGTCTCCCTTTTGACCATATCACACAGGCATTCACACCAATATGCCGCAGCTCCGGAAACTGCGGCTACAGTCGCTGCCGGATGAAAAACAAACCCTGTGTGCTGAAACATTTTCCTTAACATGTTTTCTAACTTTTTATCCATGGGCTCTTTAAACGATGAACTATCCTAGAGGGGAATAGTTGTCCGCTTTGCAAGTGTGGAAATAACACCATCCGCCTTAGGGACAGTCCCCCACAGTTCAAGCTTAGAGCCCAGAACAGGGAACAGTTTCTTAAAGGAAGAAGAAGGGGAAAAGGAAGAATCTAATAGTTCCCATTCATTCTTAATAATATAAGCCATATTAACAGGAACCGGGAAGGTCTGGGACACCACCCTGTCCTCATATACCTTATGAAGCTTAGGAATCGAAGGTTCCTCCTGAAGCTTTTGTTTCAGGACCTCCAAAGTAGCAAGCACCTGCTTCAGCAAAAAGCGCAAATTTTCCATCCTAAACCTAAAGTCAGGCTCCTCCGCAGCCGGAGAATGAGATGACACTGACTCTGACCCAGAGGGAGCCTCCTCCGAAGAGTCGGAGTGGGCCTTGTCATCGTATAATGCCTCTGGCAACTCCACAGGCGTAGACGACCCCTGGACCTGGCTGCCCTGATACGCCCTACGCTTGCACTTAGCAGAACGTGGTAAGGCATGGATCGCTTTCGATACCGCCGTTTGCAGTTGATCCACAAAATCTGATGGCCAACGAATCTCTCCCATAGGAGTAACAGTTGGACCCAGGGGCGTTGCATGTGCACTCGGAGATGAAAGCAGGGAACGCACCTCACGGGACGGGGAACCCTCAAAGGTGGGCGGCTCAGTAGTACTAGACATCCCTTTATTTTTAGATGTCGCAACCTTATCGAGGCATGTGGTACAAAGTTGAGCAGGCTGATCTACAACAACCTCCTCGCAATAAACACAGGCATGAGACTTTGATATAGAGGGAGTACCCTCTAACACGTCAGAGTCCTCCATAGCTTGTGCTTTTATTATGGACTAGACAACTAATAAACAGGCACCTTTATACACCAATGGCCGAGGCACTCATCACCTCCTATGACCCAGACTACAGAAACTGTCTCCTGCGCCCCTGGTCAGCAGAGTAAGTGGAGACTGCCACACCCAGTCACATGGGATGCCTCACAGGACCGCCCCTGCATTAAGGAGCGCCAAAAACCAGCAGCGTAAATACTCCCGGAAGTCAACCTGAAAGTTCCACCATTGCCAGAGCCTCATCTCGCACAAAACGCAGTAATAACACAACAATATCATGTATAACCCCCCCCCCCATTCAATAATCACCTTACCAGGAATATTAACCCTTGATTCTCTAAGATAATAGGCGCAACTCTGTGGCCCTGTCTTCTGTGTTATCATTATGTATAAAAAATGAAACGATCTTACCAGAATCTATGCCGTGGAAAAGGAACACAGCCCTTCAAGTGTGACAGGTAGAAGCATCGCCCCTGACATGGACTTGAGTGTAGAAAGCAGGTAGCGAAACTCGTCAACGCTGATTGCTTGTGGAGCGGTTAATATGAGTCGGGGTGGTTTCGCAGAAAGACTCTCCCTGCATCTCTGGACTCTAACTTTCACCCAGGCTCTCACTTTGAGGCTGACAGGATTACTTAAAACTCCCGTCCCATACCAAAGAGTACTACCCTCCAAAGAGACTACTCTGAATCTTCAGCACTTCTCTGCCATCCTCCTGTGACGAAAGGCAAATAATGACTGGGGGATGAGGGGAGTGGGGGCGGTATTTAAGCCTTTGGCTGGGGTGTCTTTGCCTCCTCCTGGTGGCCAGGTTCTGATTTCCCAAAAGTAATGAATGCAGCTGTGGACTCTCCTCCCCTTTAGTTGGAAATATATATTATGTCTGCATGCATAGAAGTTCAAGGTCTGTATAACCAAATATTAGTTTAGTAAAAATTTTAACTACTAGTATTGAATCTGAAATATGCAAATGACTAACTTGGTTCTTTATAGTTAAATATTTATAGTAGCAGAGTAACAGTTACCTTCTATCTCGTTGCTGATCACCGTGGGAAGTCGTCCTTGAAGCTAAATTGGAATACACAAAATATTAAAACAAACTGTACATTCATTTTAGGTGCAATTTGTTTACTATACAAAATCAATATCTCTTCTCTCTCTCTCTCGGGCAGACATGGCTGCTGATCCATTCAGCAGCAGTAGTTGTACAATCCAGCAATTTGACTACCGCTGTTGATCAACAGTTTTCGCTCAAGATCCTGAGCGGTAAAGTGAATGTAAAGTTTCATTAATAAGTGCCCGGTTTTTAAAAATACTATTAAAAACAGGGGCCCTTCCATTCATGAAACTTTACATTGCAGCATATTTTTAAAAAATACGAAACCGGCTTCCTCCAATCATGGCGTGTACTCAGAGTATCCATCTCGTGAGGCCACGCCGTGATTGGAGGAAGCCGGTTTTGTTGATGCTGTGCTAAGCACATTGCATTGTTTACTAAAGGGAGGTACTGTTCGTTCTTAAAATGTAACTTTCCACAACAATTTAAGCCATGTTAAGCAGTTTTTCACAAAGTTTAGTATGAGAAAGATATAGATATAAATCAAGCCACTAATAGGGTACAACAGATAGCATAGCGCATAATATGTATTGATGGAATATTGATTATGACACAAAATGACAATTGTCTTCAAGGTATTTTAAATCTAAAATGAACCTACAGAATAATTGGAAAACCACAAAATGACAATACAAAGTTAAAGAACATGTTAATTAAAAGTGAAAATAAACTATAAAGATAAATAAAAAGAATAACTTACTTCTCTTAATAACTGCTCTTATGGAGGAGAGGGGTCCTTGTCTAGAAAGAAAGAAAAAATATTTACTAACATATAATAATATGTTTATGAAGAAACAATCAAGCAAACTACAATAAAAACTATATGGTTGCATGTATTCTATCATTAAGAAGGGAAGGGCAGTCCAACATTTAAAGCCAAGTTCTTCAGTTGTGCTACGCTATAAAACACTCATGGATCCTCCCATTCCAGACCTCTTTGTAATTAAAAACAGCCTCACAAAGACACACACAAAAAAAAAAAAAGTACATATGATTTTCTATAGTCGTCTCCATATGATTGTGCTAAACTTAGTGCTTAATAAGACTTCATCATAGTCATGGAATTCAAATGCAAATCTAAACATCCTGCAGTGCTGGAGATTAGAAACATTTCTAACGATAAAAACAAAAAACAATATATTAGATGCTTTACAGATACAACACATACATACAGCTTCAGCAAATAGATATTTGTGTAAGTTCCAAGCTGGCAGAAACCTATGGAAGTGCTGAAATGCTGATTTATCTGTTTATTCCTTACTAGCTACCCAGCTCATGTCTCCAGATGCTTGTTCCCATGAGAGTTAAACATGATAAACAACACAATCAGCATTCAGCAGTTCTTGCACATTATAAAAAAGGAACAAGGTTTTCAAGAAAAAAAAAAATCTAATGTTTTTTTTTGTAGGTTAGACTCTCATACAGTAGTTAGTATTGCAAGGGTTAACAATACAATTAGGAGGCAGACAACAGTGTTTGTATACAAATATGTAAAATACAATTTGGTGCTGAAAGTAAAATGATGGTATTTGTCCTTGCCTGACATATAGTAACAATAATGTAAAATGTTTACAAAATGATTTTTTTTTTGTAACTGATGTGCTTTATATAAACATAGAAATGAAATAATTGTAAACGTTTAACATACTACATATTACATTTTTGCAGTTGATATAGAGAATGCCGTTTAAGAGACTTTTAAATTTAAATAAATCATCAAATGTAGTTTGTTCTCTTGGTATCCTCTGTTGATCTAGGTAGTCACAGGAGCAGCAATGCACTATTGTGAGCTAGCTGCTGGCTACACACATATGCTTCATGACATTGGCTCACCAGATGTGTTCAGCTAGCTCCCAGTGCTGCCTAAACCAACTCTTTGATTTGCAGAATTAGGAGGAAAACCTTGGTTACAGAATTTACTTTTTTAGCCCCTATTAGGAGAGTAGGACAAGCAAAATTGTTATACAAAAACAAGTGTTTTTTATTTCACTTTTACTGTAAATTCTTAATGATTTCTTGAGGTTTTTTTTTGTCGTTTAATGGTAAACCAAACACACAAAAAGAAAATAAAGATTATGTATTGTCTGCACCACAAGGGTAAGTCCACTTTTTAAAGAACATTTACACTGGTGAAAGCTTTGTGATATAAAAAAGAACATTTCCCAATGGAATGAATTAGAACAAGATAGCAATACATACACTTTTTAGAACTTGCAATCTGAATAACTCTTACAGAATAGGTTTCTAATTGTATTTACAGCTGGCAAATATAATGTGGTGTGTCTGTAGTAATAAATATCTGTATAAGCACAAATCAAAATTCAGACAAAGTTGTTAACTGCCTTCCATATGATTTGCATAGAAAAAATAAACAAACAATCACATTGTAGCATGTTGCAGGATGAGTAAATATGAAATCTACAGGATCGATTACCACCTTTCTGGGGAAGTGGCAAAAAACATTTTTTAACATTGCAGAAGCATGCAACAACAACAAAAATACATTACAGATCTGTATAATTAAATATTTTTTGGGGGGGATTAGATTTTGAGTTTAAAATCCTTTTTAAAGTATATAATGATCTGCAGTAGCTTCTAGCATCGACTGCAGGTGTGAAAATGTCAAAGCAGAGTCACTTCCAACAATCTCATCATATAACAGTAAAGCACAACACAGACACAGCTGGATATAATATCTGTTTTGTTATAATATTGCTATGACTAATCAAAACAATCAGTGCTGGAAGGTTCTCATCAGATGGTCTCAGAAACAAACAGGAATTTCATTCCTAAATAAATCCAGGGAGAAGAGGAGGCAGCTGATCAGGATAAAAAGACGAGGCCACATTGAGCATGTATGTATCGCAGATATAACACCCTAGAGTTATATACGTGATCCAGGCCAGAATAACATTCAATCGACTTAGATGTAACAGGTGAAAGGGTCAGCGTTTAGGATTAACTTATAAAACTATAAAAAAGATAGACAAATATGTTCATGTATGAGTCTCAGAGTTATTATGTATGGAAAATTGGGATTATTTTTACTACTATTCCTTGCTCCAAAGGAAGAAAGGCTTAAAGCGACATTGTACACTAGGGGCGAGATTACATATGCGGTGCAGGCATTAGCGTAACTGCTGAAACCCGTGCCGCCCATAATTTCACCTCGCACATCAGGGTATCACAAATACGGCGCCGGCAGTTCATAAAGTGCCGTAAGTCGGATAAACTAGCGATGTCCAGAAATGTGCGTAAATACACATTTCTGGAGTCGCCTGTGACTTACGGCACTTTAGAAACTGCCGGCGCCTAAGAAAATAAAAAAAATATCAAATCTCCTGTAAAAGTCTAACCTGCCTCCCAAAAATAAACCCGACATGTAAAACCCCCATTACCCACAATCAAACCCACATCGGAAGTAATAATAAATGTATTAACCCCTAAACCAACAACCCCCACAACGTAATATGCCTAATTAAACTATTAACCCCTAATCCAGCATTTACACACATCGCAATCTACCTAATAAAAGTATTAACTCCTAAATCTGCCAACCCCAACATCGCAAACTACCTAATAAATGTAAGGGTAAAGAGAGAATGTAGAGAGAATCCACGAAAACCTTGCTTCAGTATAAAATTCTTCTTTATTAAATTCAAAGCATATTAAAACATCTTTGGTATCCAAAAAACCATACAGTACAACATCACCCCTGGGATTGGTTGTCACAAAAGCTGATGCGTTTTGGCTATACAAGCCGTAATCATAGCTTAATTGTTGACCACCAAGCTTGGTATTTAAAATTGTGAAGGTTTCACATGATTGGTTAAAATAAATTGACAATTCTCCAGTCCTGATACACTTTATTTTGAAGGGGTCAGTAATGAAACCACTGCATATTACCTAAATGTGAAACTATTGGAAGTGTAAACTCATAGTTAAAGTAAGGGCACTTATTTTAAGTTAAATCTTTTAGTTCCAAACATTTTAAATGAACTATTTACAAAAACACCTCCCAAATAAAGACTACCCAATGTGCACCATAAATTTATCTTCCTCAGACACTAATTATTTTAATATTACTAACATTGTATAGGGCAAATATTTAATGGTATTCCTCAAATGTTTAAAGTTAACCAGTTCATGATTTATTACTTACAATAATCACAGCCTACTACTGGGTAGTTTCTTTAAAGCTAGAGAATATATAACCCGCCGAATAATAAATTATCATTCGATATATAACACCGTTACTCATATCACCTTAATAAACTTTAGCAGACTCCTAACCTTTTGGAGGAGTGTATACATTCTACATATTAATCATATATAGTCATTTATAGTCATAATTAATTTGTGATGGTGTTAATAGGGGAAGGTGGGAATAGGGATAAAGATGTATTTGGAGCTAGTTTTAATTATAGATAGATTTCTCTGTATGTGGAAAAGATCCAGTTTGACTCAATTCCAGTAATTTATCAAATCATACTCATTATGGCTTTCGTGTCTTTAAAGGGTCAGTAAACCTTAAAAATAATGTTATATAATTCTGCACATAGTGCAGAATTATATAATATTACATTAGCCAAACTTTTTAAATCATAATATTGCCTTTTTATTTTGAAAAAATATCGCTGTTTTACAGACCCGCTCTCTGGGCTCTGCTGAGCGGGTCTGTTGTTTTTACTGAGCGCATCGGGCCAGCTGTATAGTCACAGCCCGGCCCGACCGCGCCATTAGACACAGTGCAGCTTGCTCCTGCTCTGTCTGACAGCGGGAGCGAGCTGCACTGTGTCTAATGGCGCGGTCGGGCCGGGCTGTGACTATACAGCTGGCCTGATGCGCTCAGTAAAAACAACAGACCCGCTCAGCAGAGCCCAGAGAGCGGGTCTGTAAAACAGCGATATTTTTTCAAAATAAAAAGGCAATATTATGATTTAAAGGTTTACTGTCCCTTTAATGTAAGAACCCAAAAGACTTCTTGTCTAGCTAACAACTGGTCTCCATTTCCTCCTCGTTGTGGTGGGAGAATGTGTTCAACTATAGTCCACTTTATGCCACCACAAATTTCGGCTTCAGGGCTAACAACCTACTTAATCCAAACAATGAGGTTGGGTCAGTTGAATATATAAAAGATACATTTATTGTGTGCACTTAAAAACAAAAAAGAGCCGCATCTCTACATTTTAGACTGTCCGGATTTTTGTTGTGAAAATGGTTAAAGTGCATAATTAGGGGCGTAGTTAATGTACCTGCTTTTATGTTACAGATATGCACGCGAATGCGAGATCTGACCTCCCTTGAGGTCATCCCTACGGATTACAGGTTACACAGGGAACATGTTAACAAATATATTACATGAGTTGCTCTGCAATTGTAGCATTTTTTATGTTGGAAAGTTTCTTTTATTACCATACTTGAAAATCTGTTACCTAGTTGTACATGGTCACAGGCTATGCAATTAAAATTATGACATTTGTAATCTCCTTTTACAGTTAACCAAGAACTCTGGGTATCATTTTTTTTGCTTTTTAAGTTAGTTGGTGCCACTCTGTTACCTGTAGTCAATGCTCTTTTAAAGGCAAACCTATACCCTTTTCCAACTGTCTCAACTAGATCATCATCTGCTGTGAGTAGAGAAAAATGTTTTGATATAATCTCACAGATCTTTACTCTATCGGTGGGGGCTTACTTTTATTTATTAACAAATCATTTCTCTCTCGAGTTTCAACTTTTTCTCTGATACCTGTAACCATCTGTCTAGAGTCATTTCTTGACACTAGACTCTCTGTTAACTCATTTGCTTGCCTTGCAAAGACAGTTTTATCAGAACAGTTTATTAGTGTCCTTACAAATTGTCCCTTTGTAATAGCTTTAAAAACTCTAATAGGGCGGCTGCTTTTGGCATGAAAAAAAACAAAAATTTAAGTAAGAACTTACCTGATAAATTTCTTTCATATTGGCAAGAGTCCATGAGCTAGTGACATATGGGATATACAATCCTACCAGGAGGGGCAAAGTTTCCCAAACCTCAAAATGCCTATAAATACACCCCTCACCACAACCACAATTCAGTTTAACGTACAGCCAAGTAGTGGGGTGATAAACAAAGGAGTAAAAAGCATCAACAAAGGAATTTGGAAATAATTGTGCATTATACAAAAAATCATAACCACCATAAAAAGGGTGGGTCTCATAGACTCTTGCCAATATGAAAGAAATGAATTTATCAGGTAAGTTCTTACATAAATTATGTTTTCTTTTATGTAATTGGCAAGAGTTCATGAGCTAGTGACGTATGGGATAGTAATACCCAAGATGTGGAACTCCACAGAAGAGTCACTAGAGAGGGAGGGATAAAATAACAGCCATTTTCCGCTGAAAAAAATAAATCCACAACCCAAAATATAAGTTTATTCTTATTATGAAAAGAAAAAACTCAAACATAAGCAGAGGAATCAAACTGAAACAGCTGCGTGAAAAACATTTCTACCAAAAACTGCTTCAGAAGAAGCAAATACATCAAAACGGTAGAATTTAGTAAATGTATGCAAAGAAGACCAAGTTGCTGCTTTGCAAATCTGATCAACTGAAAATTCATTCTTAAAAGCCCATAAAGTGGAGACTGATCTAGTAGAATGAGCTGTAATTCTCTGAGGCGTGGGGCCTGACCCAACTCCAAATAAGCCTGATGAATCAAAAGCTTTAGCCAAGATGCCAAGGAAATGGCAGAAGCCTTCTGACCTTTCCTAGAACCAGAACCAGACTAGAAGTCTTCCTGAAATCTTTAGTAGCTTCAACATAATATTTCAAAGCTCTTACCACATCCAAAGAATGTAAGCATCTCTCCAAAGAATTCTTAGGATTTGGACACAAAGAAGGGACAACAATTTCTCTATTAATGTTGTTAGAATTCACAACCTTAAGAAGAAATTTAAATGAAGACCACAAAACTACCTTATCCTGATGAAAAATCAGAAAAGGAGATTCACAAGAAAGAGCAGATAATTCGGAAGCTCTTTTAGCAGAAGAGATGGCCAAAAAGAACAACACTTTCCAAGAAAGTAGTTTAATGTCCAAAGAATGCCTAGGCTCAAACGGAGGACCCTGTAAAGCCTTCAAACCCAAATTAAAGACTCCAAGGAGGAGAGATTGATTTAATGACAGGCTTGATACGGACCAAAGCCTGTACAAAACAGTGAATATTGGTAAGCTTAGCAATCTTTCTGTGAAATAAAACAGAAAGAGCAGAGATTTGTCCCTTCAACGAACTTGCAGACAAACCCTTATCCAAACCATCCTGAAGAATCTGCCCCTTGGTGAATGAGATTTGAAGTCTATCTTGTATCCCTGAGATACCAACTCCAGGACCTACGGATCCTGCACGTCCTTGAACCAGGCGTCTGAAAAAAGAGACAGTCTGCCCCCTACACAATCCGATCCTGGATCGGGGGCTGCCCCTTCATGCCAATTTGTTTTCGATGGACTTCTTATTCTGCTTGGATTTATTCCAGGACTGAGCCGGTTTCCAAGTACTCTTGGGTTGCTCGGGCTTGGAGGAGGATTGTTGTCGTTGGGATTTGTCAGAACGAAAAATTAGAAGATTCTCGTCCCTTAGATTTGTTCTTCTTATCTTGTGGTAGGAAGGCACCCTTGCCTCCGATAATCGTAGAAATAATGAAGTCCAGGCCTGGACCAAATAAAATCTTTCGCTTGAAGGGAAGAGAAAGGAGTCTGGACTTAGAAGTCATATCCGCAGACCAAGAATTCAACCAGAGCGCCCAGCTGGCTAGGAACGCAAAGCCAGAGGTCTTTGCATTTAGGCAAATAATTTGCATGTTCGCATCACAGATTAAAGAATTAACACTTCTCAGAGCTTTAATTCCGTTTTGAATATCCTCGAGAAGAAACTGCACCTCAGAGAGTCGCACCAGTAGGTAGCCGCTCTGGCAACTGCAGCCGCTGGTTTAAACAAAAATCCCGTATGTTGAAACATCTTTCTTATCCATCGGTTCTCTGAACGAAGAGGTATCCTCAAGAGGTATAGTAGTACATTTAGCAAGCATAGAGATAACACCATCCACGGAGCCCCACAAATCCATTTAAGAGTCTGGGACCAGGAACAACTTTTTAAAAGCAGACGAGGGGGAAAAGGAAGAACCAATTCTTTCTCATTCATTCTTAACAATGTTTGCTATCTTAACCGGCTAGGGAAAAGTCAAAAGGAACTTTCCTGTCTTCGTAAACTGTCTAATTTAGGTATCATAGGTTCTTCAGGCAGCGCGGCCTCTGGAACCTCTAACGTAGACAGGACCTCCTTTAATAAAAAACCTTTATAAATATAAAGGACGGTTCCTCTGCAGCAGGAGGCTTAGACGGTAAGGACTCTGACCCAGAAAGTTCACCCTCTGAAGCTACAGAGGTTAACTCATCATCAGATAACTGGGACATAATAGCTAAATCCAATAAATATTTAGATGACTCCGGGTCAGGAGAGCTATGTTTAACCTTTCTCTTGCGTTTGTTAGAGCAAGGAAATGCACTGAGGGCTGCAGACACCACCGTTTGTACCAGCGCGGCAAAGTCCGCAGAAAGAAGGCCCCCTCCGGATGGAGGATTAGATGTGCTATGGGGAACTGCATGTGGAGTGGATAATGTAGCAAGGGTAGTAATCTCATGGGACCACACCCGGTCACATGGAGTGCAAGACAGTACTTCCCTTGTTATCACAAGTACAGCAAGTAATAGGAGCTGTGCAACACTTTCAAAACTGAAAGTGAAACTTAAAAGTAAAACCTGTTTGTTCCAGCCGAAAACACACAGTCTATCAGCCCAGGAAAAAAAAATCACACAAAACATCATGTAAATAATTAATACACTGATTAATTAACCCAAACGGTTCAATAAATCCCCTTCAGAGGATATTAACCTTGGATCCTATCAAGGTATAAAGGAGCCACACCATGACCCTGTTATAGCGTTTTTTTTTTTTGTGTAAAAATTGAAACAAATAATCTTACCTCCAGGATCCATGCTGTGAAACAGAACACAGCCTCTCAAGTGTGACAGTCTTATAGCAGCGCTCCTGACATGGACTTGAGTGAGAGAAAGCAGGCAGTGATTGCTTATGAGCTGTTAGCAGTAATCTGGATGGTTTTGCAGAAAAACTTTCCCTGCATCTCCAGACTCTAACTTTCATCAATACTCTGAGAGGTTGACATGACTACTTAAAACTCCAGTCCTATCTCGAAGGGCAGATACCCTGATTCAGGACTCTCCGAATCTTCTGCCACTTCTCTGCCACCTCCTAACGTGATGAAAGGCAAAGAATGACTGGGGTAATGAGGGAAGTGCCAATGCAATAATTATCACACTGATGATGTTGTGACCTAAACTGATTCTGAATGAATGTTTTATCCTCTACCCTGTTAATATTTCCATGTTTGTAATGTTCTGCTGTTCATATGTATATTTTAAAACAATACAAAGAATATTTGAATAGAGAAGAGTGAAAAGAGAGCAGAGCAGAGCGAGCAGAGCAAATCGATGAGAGCAGAGCGAATCGATGAGAGCAGAGCGAGCAAATAGAAGAGAGCAGAGCGAGTCGCGTAGAGAGAAAGCAGAGAGAGGAGAGCAGAGTGAGGAGCGTAGAGAGAGAGCAGAGCAAGGGGAGCAGAGCGAGGAGAGCAGAGAGCAGAGTGAGGAGAGCAAAGAGCAGAGCGAGGAGAGCAAAGAGCAGAGTGAGGAGAGCAAAGAGCAGAGCGAGGAGAGCAAAGAGCAGAGTGAGGAGAGCAGAGTGAGGAGATAGAGGAGAGCACATCGAGGAGAGCAGAGTAGAGAGAGAGCAGAGAGAGGATAATGTCATGCTAATAAAGTATTCTTGACTTGACGAGAGCAGAGCAAGGAGAGCAGAGCAAGGAGAGCAGAGCAGAGCGAGGAGAGCAGAGCAGAGCGAGGAGAGCAGAGCGAGGAGAGAAAAGCAGAGCAGAGCGAGCAGAGCAGAGCGAGCAAGGAGAGCAGAGCAGAGCGAAAAGAAAAGAGCAGAGCGAGGAGAGCAGAGCAGAGCGATGAGAGGAGAGCAGATCGATGAGAGGAGAGCAGAGCGATGAGAGGAGAGCAGAGCGATGAGAGGAGAGCAGAGCGATGAGAGGAGAGCAGAGCGATGAGAGGAGAGCAGAGCGATGAGAGGAGAGCAGAGCGATGAGAGGAGAGCAGAGCGATGAGAGGAGAGCAGAGCGATGAGAGGAGAGCAGAGCGATGAGAGGAGAGCAGAGCAGAGCGATGAGAGGAGAGCAGAGCAGAGCGATGAGAGGAGAGCAGAGCAGAGCGAGGAGAGCAGAGCAGAGTGAGGAGAGCAGAGAGAGCAGAGAGAGGATAATGTCATGCTAATAAAGTATTCTTGACTTGACAAGATCAGAGCGAGGGGAGGAGAGCAGAGTAGAGAGAGAGAGAGGAGAGGAAAGCAGAGCGAGGAGAGGAGAGAGGAGAGAGAGAGAGAGAGCAGAGAGAGAGAGAGCGCAGAGAGCGAGAGCAGAGAGAGGAGAGCGCAGAGAGCGAGAGCAGAGAGAGGAGAGCAAGAGCAGAGAGAGGAGAGCGAGAGCAGAGAGAGGAGAGCAGAGTAGAGCAAGGAGAGCAGAGTAGAGCAAGGAGAGCAGAGCAAGGAGAGTAGAGTAGAGCAAGGAGAGCAGAGCAGAGCAAGGAGAGCAGAGCAAGGAGAGAAGAGCAAGGAGAGAAGAACAAGGAGAGAAGAGCAGAGCAAGGAGAGAAGAGCAGAGCAAGGAGAGAAGAGCAGAGCAAGGAGAGAAGAGCAGAGCGAGGAGAGCAGAGCGAGGAGAGAAGAGAGAGGATAATGTCATGCTAATAAAGTATTCTTGACTTGACAAGATCAGAGTGAGGGGAGGAAAGGAGAGAGAGAGCGAGGAGAGGAAAGGAGAGAGAGAGCGAGGAGAGGAAAGGAGAGAGCGAGGAGAGGAAAGAGCGAGAGAGTGAGAGAGAGAGAGAGAGAGAGAGAGAGAGCGCAAGCGCAGAGAGCGAGAGCAGAGAGAGGAGAGAGAGGAGAGCAGAGCAGAGAGAGGAGAGCAGAGCAGAACAAGGAGAGCAGAGCAGAGCAAGGAAAGAAGAACAAGGAGAGAAGAGCAGAGCGAGGAGAGCAGAGCAGAGCGAGGAGAGAAGAGCAGAGCAGAGCGAGAAGAGAAGAGCAGAGCGAGAAGAGAAGAGCAGAGCGAGGAGAGAAGAGCAGAGTGAGGAGAGAAGAGCAGAGCGAAGAAAGCAGAGCAAGGACAGCAGAGCAAGTGAGGAGAGCGAGCGAGGAGAGCAGAGCAGAGCAAGGAGAGGAGAGCAGAGCAAGGAGAGGAGAGCAGAGCAAGGAGAGCGAAGAGAGCAAAGCGAGGAGAACAAAGCGAGGAGAGCAAAGCGAGGAGAGCAAAGCAGAGCGAGGAGAGGGCAGAGAGGAGAGCGCAGAGCGAGAAGAGGGCAGAGCGAGGAGAGGGCAGAGCGAGGAGAGGGCAGAGCGAGGAGAGGGCAGAGCGAGGAGAGGGCAGAGCGAGGAGAGCGCAGAGAGGAGAGCGCAGAGAGGAGAGCGCAGAGAGGAGAGCGCAGAGAAGGGAGAGCAGAGAGGGGAGAGCATAGCGAGGAGAGAAGAGCGAGGAGAGCAAAGCAGAAAGAGTAGAGAAGAGCAGAGCGAGCGAGGAGAGCAGAGCGAGGAGAGCAGAGCGGGGAGAGCAGAGCGCGAGGAGAGCAAAGCCAGGAGAGCAGAGCGAGGAGAGCAGAGAGCGGAGAGGGCAGAGAGGAGAGCGAAGAGCGAGGAGAGAAGAGCGAGGAGAGAAGAGCAAGGAGAGAAGAGCAGAAATAGGAGAGAAGAGCAGAGCGAGCAAGGAGAGCAGAGCAGAGCATAGAGAGCAGAGAGGGGAGAACAGAGAGCGAGGAGAGCAAAGCCAGGAGAGCAGAGAGCGAGGAGAGCAGAGCGAGGAGAGCAGAGAGCGAAGAGGGCAGAGCGAGGAGAGCGCAGAGAGGGGAGAGCAGAGAGGGGAGAGCAGAGCGAGGAGAGCAAAGCAGAAAGAGGAGAGAAGAGCAGAGCGAGCGAGGAGAGCAATGCGAGGCGAGCAGAGAAACGAGAGCAGTGAAAAGAGAACAAAGCAAGCAGAGCGAGGAGAGATGAGTATATATATATATATATATATATATATATATTTATTTAACTCTCCACAACAGTATTACAAAGTTAAAAGGTTCAGACTACTTGAAAATGTTTATTGTTTAAAAAGATAGATAATCCCTTTATTAGTGAGCACTATGTTATCTATATGGCACACATGAACTAGTGCTATCTAGCTGTGAAAAACTGTCAAAATGCACAATATAAAAGAGGCAGTCTTCAAAATTAGCATATGAGGCTACATAGGTTTAGCTTTCAACAAAGAATACCAAGAGAACAAAGCAAATTTGATGATAAAAACAAATTATGCTTTTACCTGATAATTTTATTTCCATCGTGGAGAGGAGAGTCCACGGCTTTATTTATTACTTTTGGGAAATAAGAACCTGGCCATCAGGAGGAGGCAAAGACACCCCAGCCAAAGGCTTAAATACCTCCACACTCCCCTCTTCCCCCAGTCATTCTGCCGAGGGAACAAAGAACAGTAGGAGAAAGATCAGGGTATAAATGGTGCCAGAAGATAAATTAAAATTAGGTCCGCCCACCAGAGTTACGGGCGGGAGCCGTGGGCTCTCCTCCCCACGATGGAAATAAAACTAAGCATAATTTATGTTTTCCATCTAAAGGGGAGGAGGGTCCACAGCTTCATTCATTACTTTAGGGAAACATATACCCAAGCTTTAGAGGACACTGAATAAAACCGGGAGGAAAAAAAGGCGGACCCTAATCTGAGGGCACCACAGCCTGTAAAACCCTTCTCCCAAAAGCAGCTTCCACAGAAGCAAAAATGTCAAATTTGTAAAACTTTGTAAAAGTATGTAAGGAGGACCAGGTAGCCGCCTTACAAATCTGCTCCATAGAGACCTCATTCTTGAAGGCCCAGGACAAAGCCACAGCTCTAGTTGAATAAGCTGTGATCCTCTGAGGAGGCTTATGTCCCGCTGTCTCATAGGCCAAGTGAATCAAGCTCCTCAACCAAACGGACAAAGAAGTAGAAGAGGCCCTCTGCCCCTTGCGCTTCCCGGAATACACCACAAAAAGAGATGTAGAAATCCTACGTAGCTTGTAGATAGAACTTTAAGGCCCGAACCATATCTAGATTATGAAGTAACCTCTCCTTAGAAGGAAGGTTAGGACACAAAGAAGGAACAATTATTTCCCGATTGATGTTACGGTTAGACACCACCTTGGGAAGAAACCCCAAACGAGTGCGAAGAACAGCCCTATCCGCATGAAAGACCAGATAAGGAGGCTCGAATTGCAAGGCAGCCAGCCCAGATACTCTGCATGCCGATGCAATGGCCAACAGAAAGAGAACCTTCCAGGACAGAATCTTAATGTCAATAGAATGCATAGGCTCAAATGGAACCCTCTGCAATACCTGAAGGACCAAGGCTAAGCTCCATGGGGGAGCAGGCTTCCTAAAGACAGGTCTGATTCTAGACAGAGCCTGAACAAAAGATTGAATGTCAGGAAGCTCAGCGAGTATCCTGTGCAACAAGGCTGATAAAGCTGAAATCTGTCCCTTAAAGGAACTGGCGGCAAGACCCTTCTCCAAACCTTATTGGAGAAAAGACAGAATCCTGGATACCTTCATCTTGTGCCAAGGATATCCGTGTTTCTCACAACAAGACAAGTAAGTCCTTAACACCTTATGGTAGATGCAACGAGTGACTGGCTTTCTTGCCTGAACTAGAGTGTCAATCACACTTTTAGAAAAACTTCTATTGGCTAAGATTAAGCGTTCAATCTCCATGCAGTCAGCCTCAGAGAAACGTGATTTTGATGTTGAAAGGGACCCTGTTCCAGCAGATCCCTGCGACAGGGTAACCTCCATGGTGGAGAGGATGACATCCCCACCAGATCCGCAAACCACGTCCTCCGCGGCCACAAAGGAGCAATCAGGATGGCCGAAGCTCGCTCCTGCTTGATGCGTGCCACTACATGAGGTAGAAGTGGTAACGGTGGAAAAATGGAAGCTAGGCTGAATCCCCAAGGCACCACTAAGGCATCTATCAGCTCTACCTGGGGATCCCTCGACCCGTATCGGGGTAGCTTGCAATTGAGTCGGGATGCCATAAGATCTATATCCGGCATTCTCCCTCTGAGACAAATCTCCGCAAACACTTTGGGGTGAAGAGACTATTCCCCCGGATGGAAAGATTGCCTGCTGAGAAAGTCCGCTTCCCAGTTGTCCACACCTGGAATGTGGATTGCTGAGAGCGAGAAGATGTGGGACTCCGCCCACTCCTAAATCCGAGACACCTCCTTCATTGCTAGGGAGCTCCTCGTTCCTCCCTGGTGGTTGATGTAAGCCACCGAGGTATTGTTATCGGTCTGGAATCTGATGAAGCTAAACAACCCCAGAAAAGGCCATGCCCTCAGAGCATTGTAGATGGCTCGAAGTTCCAGAATATTTATCGAAAGGAGAGACTCCTCCCGGGTCCATTTTCCTTTTTCCAATCTGGCACCTCAAACAGCTCCACATCCTGTCAGACTCGTGTCCGTTGTCACAATCTCCCAGGTCGGTCTCAGGAAGGATGTCCCCAGGGACAGATGCTCTGGACGGATACACCATGATAGGGAGTACCTGGTCCGAGCATCCATGGATATTATAATAGATCTGAATGATCGCCGTTTCACTGTCTCAACATGCACAATTGAAGAGGTCTGAGATGGAACCTGGCGAAAGGGATGACGTCTATGCTGGAAACCATGAGCCAGATCATCTTCATATACTGAGCCACCGAAGGGCTTGAGTAAGACCGAAGGGCAAGACAGGTGGACGCAATCTTCCTGCATCGTTGATCTGTAAGAAATATTTTCATGGACATAGAGTCTATTATCGTGCCCAGGAACTCCACCCTGTTGCTGGGATCCAGGGAACTCTTTCCTGAGTTGATCTTCTAACCATGAGATTGGAGCTATAAAAGAAGAGCCCTTGAATGATCCTCTGTGAGGCTGAACGACGGCGTCTGGACTAGGATGTCGTCCAAATAGGGCGCCACAGAAATGCCCCTGGATCTGGCCACTGCAAGAAGCGCCCCCAGAACCTTCGTGAAGACTCTCGGGGCCGTCGCCAAGCCGAAGGGAAAGGCCACAAACTGGAAGTGTTGGTCCAGAAATGAAAATCTTAGGAACTTTAAGTGGTCCCTGTGAATTGGAACATGAAGGTAAGCATCCTTCAAGTCTATTGTCGTCATGAACTGCCCTTCTTGAACTAGGGGTACAATAGATCTGATAGTTTCCATTTTGAATGATGGAACCGCCAGAAACATGTTTAAACACTTTAGGTCCAGAATCGGTTGGAATGTGCCCTCCTTCTTTGGAACCACAAAAAGATTTAAATAGTACCCTAGACCCCTTTCTGCTTGGGGTACTGGTATGATAACATCTAGAAAGGCCGCTCTCTTTTCCAGTCTTGAAGACCAGAGGAATCTGCCCCAGGGCGGATTGGGACCTGAATCCTATCCTGTAACCCTGGGTGACAACCTCCAGAACCCAAGGGTCCTGAACATCCTGCAACCAGGCTTTGGAGAAGAAAGACAATCTTCCCCCTTCTTGGTCCAGGGGCCGCCTCTTCATGCCGATTTTGTCTCGGCAGGCTTCTTGTTCTGCTTGGACTTGTTCCAAGACTGAGCAGGCTTCTAAGTTCCCTTGGACTGATCCGCTTTCACGGCGGGCTCCTGGCACTGGGCCTTGTCCGCATGAAAGGGATGTAAAGTAGATCCTTTAGGCTTAGCCTTCTAATCCTGTGGTAGGAAAGCTCCCTTGCCTCCTGTAACCTTGGATATGATCGAATCCAATCCTGGACCGGACAGAATCTTTCCTTGAAAAGGCAGGGACAACAGCCTCGACTTAGAGGTCAAGTCCACAGACCAAGACTTTAGCCACAGAGCCCTGCAAGCTAAAACGGAGAATCCTGAAACCTTTGCGTTCAAGCGAATAATTTGTATATTGGCATCACAAATGAAAGAATTGGTGACCTTTAACACCTTAATCTTATCCTGTATCTTGTCGATGGAAGTCTCCCTCTTGACCATATTACACAGGGATTCACACTAATATGTTGCAGCTCCGGAAACTGCGGCTACAGCCGCTGCTGGTTTAAAAACAAACCCTGTGTGTTGAAACATTTTCCTTAACATGTTTTCTAACTTTTTATCTATGGGCTCTTTAAAGACGAACTATCCTCAAGAGGAATAGTTGTCTGCTTTGCGAGCATAGAGATGGCACCATCCACCTTAGGGACAGTCCCCCACAGCTCAAGCTGAGAGTCCGGAACGGGGAACAGTTTCTTAAAGGAAGAAGAAGAGGAAAAGGAAGAACCTAATCTCTCCCATTCATTCTTAATAATATTAGCCATCTTTACAGGAACCGAGAAGGTCTGAGGCACTACCCTGTCCTTGAATACCTTATCAAGCTTAGGAATTGAAGGTTGCTCCGGAAGCTTCGGTTCCGGGACCTCCAGAGTAGAAAGCACTTGCTTCAGAAAAAAGCGCAAATTCTCCATCCTAAACCTAAAGTCAGGCTCCTCTGCAGTCGGAGGATGAGATGACACTGACTCCGACCCAGAAGGAGCCTCCTCAAACGAGTCAGAGTGGGCCTTGTCAGCATATAACGCCTCTGATGTTTCCATAGGCATAGACAACCCCTGGGCTGGGCCACCATGATACTCCCTACGCTTGCGCTTAGCAGAACGTGGTAAGGCATGGATCACTTTCGATACTGCCGTTTGCCGTTGATCCACAAAATATGACGGCCAACGAATTTCTCCCATAGGAGTAATAGTTGGACCCTGGGGCGCTGCATGTGCACTCGGAGATGAAAGCAGGGAATGCACCGCTTGGGATGGGGAGCACTCAGAGGTGGATGGCTCAGTAGTACTAGACATCCCTTTAGTTTTAGATGTTGCTACCTTATCAAGGCATGTGGAACATAGTTGAACAGGCTGATCTACAAGAACCTCCTCACAATAAACACAGGGATGAGACTGTTAAAGAGGGAGTACCCTCTAACGCGTCAGAGTCCTCCATAGCTTGCGCTTTTATTATGGACTAGACTAGCTTAAAATACAGGCACCTTTATACCTCCAATGGCCGGGGCACTCAACACCTCCTATGACCCGGACTACAGAAACCGCTTCGTCTCCTATGCCGCTGATCAACAGAGGAAGTGAAAACTCACACCCAGTCATCTGGGATGCCTCGCAGGACCGCCCCTGCACTAAGGAGAAAACGCGCCAAAATCGGCTGCGCAAATACTACCAAAGTCAACCTGAAGTTCCACCATTGCCAGACCCACATCTCGCACATAACGCAGCAATAACACAATAAACAATATTATGTATAACCCCCCCTGTTCAATAATCCTCTCACTAGGAATATTAACCCTTGATTCCATAAGATAAAAGGAGCCACACTATGACCCTGTCTTCTGTGTTATCATCATGTATAAAAAAAATGAAACAATCTTACCAGAATCAATGACAGGTGGAAGCATCGCTCCTGAAATGGACTTGAGTGCAGAAAGCAGGCAGCAAAACTTAACGCTGATTGCTTTTAAAGCTGTTATTATGAGTCAGGATGGTTTTGCAGAAAGACTCTCCCTTCATCCAGGCTCTCACTGAGAGGCTGACAGGACTACTTAAAACTCCAGTCCCATTCCGAAGAGTACTACCCTCCAAAAGAGACTACTCCGAATCTTCGGCACTTCTCTGCCATCCTCCTGTGACGAAAGGCAAAGAATGACTGGGGGATGAGGGGAGCGGGGGAGGTATTTAAGCCTTTGACTGGGGTGTCTTTGCCTCCTCCTGGTGGCCAGGTTCTTATTTCCCAAAAGTAATGAATGAAGCCATGGACTCTCCTCCCTTTTAGATGGAAAGTAAATTAAAAAGTTGTTTAAAAATCCCATACCCTATCTGAATCATGAAAGTTTAAGTTTGACTAGACTGTCCCTTTAAAGTCAACTATGGATTGGCGACAAACTTCAAATCATAAGCTGAACACATGCCAGTGAGCCAATCACAAGAGGCATATTTTCATAATTGCCAATGATTGTCCATGTTTATCACTGGAGTAGAAGTGTATTACCTTCTGGAGTAGACTTTGTTTAACTCCTTTGCTGAGATTAAACCCATAGTTACATGCAAGCAATAGTGCAATATGAAAATCCTCTAATTTTTTTGATAATTTTTTTACTGCACTTTTTTGCCCCATTATCTATAAACTGGACTTTAATGTCCATTTATTATACAGGTCTTTGATATTTGTAACTTTTTATTGTTTAGTAAGTAATCAATTGTATAGTTTTTATGTGTCTATAGAATTTTGCTAATTCCTGTATATAATGTGCTGCCAAGAAGGGACGGATTGTGCTTTTTTACCATTATTATAATGTCTAGTACATGTCCTGTGACTGAACAAAGACAAAGGTCTGCGTGCATTGTTTTATATGTGCATGAGGTGAACCATTCACATTCAAATTGTAACAGTCTGTTTTCTGGAATAGAATTTAATGATGCAATAGGTTTTAAAATAGATTCTTACCCAGGAAATCGGTGCTCTGGTTTATTTCTTTCTGGACGTTCTGTAATCAGAGGGGGGAAGGAAAAATAACAATATAAATAAAACGCAAAAAAACAAGTTTGTTTTGTTCTTTAAACTACTCACAAGAAAAAATGTAATTTTTACATTTTTAAAATTAATCTAAACTCTGTAGGTATTTTAACAAAAAAAAAAAGCAAAGCAAACAGTTAACAGCTATCCATTTCATATCAAGATGGAATAGTAGTATTTAAAAGAATACAGATGACAAAAGTGACACAAAGGGACAGTGGATTCATCTACAGACCAATAGCAGCACCAACCAGTAACATTTATATCTAAAACTTCAGGCATATGCAATATATACACAAACAGGCTAAACAAATTATTGGAATAAAAAAAGGCAAAAATAAAAAACTACAACATAAAACAGACAAAAGGAATAAAAACAAAACATGCAATTAAAGAGATGTGAAATTTCCAGACGTTTTGAAGCTATGGGTAAAAAAAAAAAAGTTTTTACCTATTGAGTACTTTTTAATTCATAGTGCATAAGGTTTTCCCCCACATGGTTTTACTCACCATAATTTAAATGAAAAATAAATTAAAAAAAAAAAATATATATATATATATATATATATATATATATATATATATATATATATATTATATATACACATACATACAATATATATATATATATATATATATATATATATATATATATATATATATATATATAGAGAGAGAGAGAGAGAGATAGTGTGTGTGTATATATATATACACATACACACACACACATACATACACACACACACACACATATATATATACATATATATATATATATATATATATATATATATATACATATATATATATATATACACACACATACATATACACACACACACACACACACACACACACATAGAAAGAGAAGCACACTCACAGGAACGAACAACTGGCTCAATACTATTGTTAGCCTGTTCTATGGCGATTTACCACCTGGGTTATATAAAAAATATAACAGACTCTAAAGAAGGAAGTAGTGTACTGTACTATATCCTAATATTTATTTACTAGAGAAAAAAAATAATTTTCAACACACATTGTATATTAGACTACATAGTGAATGGCTGGGAAGGGATAGGGTGACCATTCCCCTGGCACGAGGTACGTACATCACACTATAGAAGGGATTTTACAAACAAAAGTTAGAGTCCAGAATACAGACTGTTAAAATACATTTCTAGCAGAACAAGAGCACCGTCTGTAAAATAACAGTAACTCCTTTTGTTAGTCACTGTGACGCAACCACAGACCACTAATATACTGATTACTTTAAATATTTTATACAATGACCGTTCATTCATTTAATAAAGTGTATTCAATAAACAAATAGTATAAAAGTGAAGGTTTTGAATGAGTTTAAAACCACAGTGCAATGACCTTTTATATGCAGAAGAATACCAATATTATCCATCATAATGTAGCAGCATAGTTGCCTTCTACTTTTCTAAACAGCAAAAGCAATAATGCACTTAGCAAGTAAACCAGAAAGATGCAGATAGAAGACAAAATAAAATGTCTTTGTAATAATCTAATGGTAAATGTTCTTACTCTGTGGAAGAGGCAAAGTGCTTGAAATATTCATTAGCAGTAGAGGAGACATATAAATTAAATCACTGCCTCATTATTCATGGTACCAAAATTTATACAAAGTTTCTACTGACCAACATAAGAACTAAAATTAGGTACAAAAAATGCTGAGAAAGCAGCTTTGTATCCTCATCTACAGGTCAGATTTAGACAAGCAATGCATCTTTAAAAATAAGGGAGGAAACCACGAAAAAGAAAAAAAAAGGAGCTATTTTCCATGAATCATGGTTGGCAACATTCTGTGACCAGGATGGGGGGGGGGGGCAGAGCAGGTCTCTGCAACATCTGGAAATGCACTGTATAGCTGAACAAATACAGCATCATTTATAGGAACGTTTTACAGATTAACCCCTTAAATCCAAGGATGTACACAAGGCAATTAATGTCCCAGTATAAATGTTTCTCCCATTAACTGAATTAAGTAACAAAGGCTTTAATAAATAACGGTACAATTTAGGAACCACTAATTTGTTTGAGTTCAGTGGAGAATTATTATTATTCATTTTTTTTACATTTTTTTTTATGTATTCCTCTATAAGTAGCAAAAAAAATGTTAATTGCTAAAAGTAAAATGCTAGGTGTTGCCCCCTCCTTTACTTTGAGGCTTGGCATATCTCAGAAGAGAAAAGAACTGAATGCACAGAATTTCTTCAATAACTTTAAAATACCAGCTATTTATTTTTACTGGGAAACAAGTTGATCTGATGCTTACTTAAAATAAGTTGTCCTCAGGCATCCAAACATTTTATCAACCAAAGATACCTCCCCTTGACATAACCCTCAAAATTGTTACTGGCATCTGCAGTCAATGTTTTCAATTAAAAACGCTCTAGGGCAACACACTGAACTACAGAGAATACATACATTATACAGTACATATTCCCTATAAAGCTAGATTCATAAACTCTATGAACAAGTGTAATGTAAGTAAGAAATACTAATTAATTTACACTAAGACTGTGTTACATATTTATTTATTTATAAAATATTTTACCAGGAAGGATACATTGAGATTTCTCTCGTTTTCAAGTATGTCCTAGGTCCACAAAACATTGCATTGTTACAATAGGGTACAATAAAATACAAAAGCAATAATGTAACATAGAACAGGTAGGAAATATATATATATATATATATATATATATACACACACACATATATATATACATACATACACACACACACATATACACTATAAGACGACGTGTTATTAAATTGAAATCACGTTTAGTAAGACCTTACTGTTGCATCAGAAAAAATAAATAGGGAAAAATGTTCAAGTGTCCAAAAATTTTTTTTTTTTTTACAAATAATTCTAGTTTAACACCAAATTACATATATTTGTGTTGTTTAGTTAATGATAGATTATCATGGTCATTTCTTTAAAGATAACTGTGTTCCTTCCTGACAACAGAGTGCAAATCAAACATTTAAAAAGTGCATAAAGGGAACAGTCAGACAGTTGTGACTGGCTTTTTAAATTTGACATGTAGACATCTTACCTATGTGTAGAAACAAAAGAAAAGCTGGCCTGGTTCCTCACTGGTGATGGTCTATGCTTTCAGTATACTGGTAATGCTTACACTGTGAGATGGGCTTCCCACAAATTGTTATTAAACACAGACAGCGCAGAGCGAGATGCATGTGAAAAAGATTAAATCACACAGATGAAAACAGCAGCATCCAGAAGGACGAGGGAGGAGAGGAGGGATGTTCCCCACATGGGTTGTACACTTCTGATTGGTAATCTAAGCTGGTCAAAGATCACTAGAGGAATGCAGTCAATCAGGAAGTTCATACAGCCCTCTTTACTTTCACTCCACACGAAAAAAAGAAACAGATTGCTAAACTCTTCCTTTTATTCCTGGTTATTAGAAAAGTAATTATGTACACCATTCTAAATGGCATACTTGTGTGTCACTGATATTGTAATATCCACATGACATCTTAACATCACATAACTATACTTCTTGATTAATATCTGCAGACTAGAGTGGCTAAATAACGCATTGTTTTAAAAGGATATAGATGTGAATACAATATTAAGTACTGAACAGATTATATTAAAATGAATTCTGATTTTAATTTGGGGATACTGAAGCCTCGTTTACAATAGAAACATTTTTTTCTCTCTTCTCAATGAACCCAATCTCAAACTCTAAAGGGGGTGTTAGGAAGATTGGCCTAGACAATCAAGCATACAAAGCCTTTACTTGTACTTTGTGTATTTTTCAAGGGTATTCTAATGCAAAAATAAAAAAATAGATATTTGTGCATTGTGTCCTTCTTAACTATCGGCTAGATTTAGAGTTTTGCGGCCAAAGGGGTGCGTTAGCTACGCATGTTTTTTTTCCCCCCGCACCTTTTAAACAACACTGGTATTTAGAGTTCTCTGAAGAGCTGCGTTAGGCTCCAAAAAGGGAGCGTAGAGCATAATTTACCGCCACTTCAACTCTAAATAACAGCGTTGCTTACGGACGCAGCCAGCTTCAAAAACGTGCTTGTGCACGATTCCCCCATAGGAAACAATGGGGCAGTTTGAGCTGGAAAAAAACCTAACACCTGCAAAAAAGCAGCGTTCAGCTCCTAACGCAGCCCCATTGTTTCCTATGTGGAAACACTTCCTAAGTCTGCACCTAACACCCTAAAATGTACCCCGAGTCTAAACACCCCTAACCTTACACTTATTAACCCCTAATCTGCCGCCGCTGCTATCGCTGACCCCTGCATTTTATTATTATTAACCCCTAATCTGCCGCCCCCAATGTCGCCGCTACCTACCTACACTTATTAACCCCTAATCTGCCGACCGAACCTCGCCGCTACTCTAATAAATGTATTAACCCCTAAAGCTAAGTCTAACCCTAACACTAACACCCCCCTAAGTTAAATATAATTTAAATCTAACGAAATAAAATAAATCTTATTAAATAAATTAATCCTATTTAAATCTACTTACCTGTAAAATAAACCCTAATATAGCTACAATGTAACGAATAATTATATTGTAGCTATTTTAGGATTTATATTTATTTTACAGGCAACTTTGTATTTATTTTAACTAGGTACAATAGCTATTAAATAGTTATTTACTATTTACCTAGTTAAAAGAATTACAAAATTACCTGTAAAATAAATCCTAACCTAAGTTACAATTAAACCTAACACTACACTAGCAATAAATTAATTAACTAAACTACCTACAATTATCTACAATTAAATCAACTAAACTAAATTACAAAAAATAAAAAAAGATTACAAGAATTTAAAACTAATTACACCTACTCTAAGCCCCCTAAAAAAATAACAAAGCCCCCCAAAATAAAAAAATGCCCTACCCTATTCTAAAATAAAAAGTTAACAGCTCTTTTACCTTACCAGCCCTTAAAAGGGCCTTTTGCGGGGCATGCCCCAAAGTCATCAGCTCTTTTGCATTTAAAAAAAAAACATACAATACCCCCCCGCAACATTACAACCCACCACCCACATACCCCTAATATAACCCAAACCCCCCTTAAAAAACCTAACACTAAGCCCCTGAAGATCTCCCTACCTTATCTTCACCACGCCGGGTATCACCGATCCGTCCAGAAGAGGGTCCAAAGTCTTCATCCTATCCGGCAAGAAGAGGACATCCGGACCGGTAGACATGTTCATCCAGGCGGCGTCTTCTATCTTCATCCATCCGGCGCGGAGTGGGACCATCTTGAAGCAGCCGACGCAGATCCATCCTCTTCTTCCGGCGACTCCCGACGAATGAAGGTTCCTTTAAGTGACGTCATCCAAGATGGCGTCCCTCGAATTCCGATTGGCTGATAGGATTCTATCAGCCAATCGGAATTAAGGTAGGAAAAATCTGATTGGCTGATTGAATCAGCCAATCAGATTCAAGTTCAATCCGATTGGCTGATCCAATCAGCCAATCAGATTGAGCTTGCATTCTATTGGCTGATCGTAACAGCCAATAGAATGTGAGCTCAATCTGATTGGCTGATTGGATCAGCCAATCCGATTGAACTTGAATCTGATTGGCTGATTCAATCAGCCAATCAGATTTTTCCTACCTTAATTCCGATTGGCTGATAGAATCCTATCAGCCAATCGGAATTCGAGGGACGCCATCTTGGATGACGTCACTTAAAGGACCAGTCAATACAGTAGATTTGTATAATCAACAAATGCATGGTAAGAAGACAATGCAATAGCACTTAGTCTGAACTTCAAATGAGTAGTAGATTTTTGTTAAATAAATTGCAAAGTTATGTCTATTTCCACTCCCCCTGTATCATGTGACAGCCATCAGCCAATCACAAATGCATATACGTATATGCTGTGAATTCTTGCACATGCTCAGTAGGAGTTGGTGACTTAAAAAGTGTAAATATAAAAAGACGGTGCACATTTTGTTAATTGAAGTAAATTGGAAAGTTGTTTAAAATTGCATGCTGTATCTAAATCTTGAAGTATAATTTTGACTTGAGTGTCCCTTTAAAAGGAACCTTCATTCGTCGGGAGTCGCCGGAAGAAGAGGATGGATCCGCGTCGGCTGCTTCAAGATGGTCCCGCTCCGCGCCGGATGGATGAAGATAGAAGACGCCGCCTGGATGAACATGTCTACCAGTCCGGATGTCCTCTTCTTGCCGGATAGGATGAAGACTTTGGACCCTCTTCTGGACGGATCGGTGATACCCGGCGTGGGGAAGATAAGGTAGGGAGATCTTCAGGGGCTTAGTGTTAGGTTTTATAAGGGGGGTTTGGGTTAGATTAGGGGTATGTGGGTGGTGGGTTGTAATGTTGGGGGGGGGGGTATTGTATGTTTTTTTTTAAATGCAAAAGAGCTGATGACTTTGGAGCATGCCCCGCAAAAGGCCCTTTTAAGGGCTGGTAAGGTAAAAGAGCTGTTAACTTTTTATTTTAGAATAGGGAAGGGCATTTTTTTTATTTTGGGGGGCTTTGTTATTTTTTTAGGGGGCTTAGAGTAGGTGTAATTAGTTTAAAATTCTTATAATCTTTTTATTTTTTGTAATTTAGTGGGTTTTTTTTTTGTAATTTAGTTTAGTTGATTTAATTGTAGATAATTGTAGGTAGTTTAGTTAATTAATTTATTGCTAGTGTAGTGTTAGGTTTAATTGTAACTTAGGTTAGGATTTATTTTACAGGTAATTTTGTAATTCTTTTAACTAGGTAGCTATTGAATAGTAAATAACTATTTAATAGCTATTGTACCTAGTTAAAATAAATACAAAGTTGCCTGTAAAATAAATTTAAATCCTAAAATAGCTACAATATAATTATTTGTTATATTGTAGCTATATTAGGGTTTATTTTACAGGTAAGTATTTAGCTTTAAATAGGATTAATTTATTTAATAAGATTTATTTTATTTCGTTAGATTTAAATTATATTTAATTTAGGGGGGTGTTAGGGTTAGGGTTAGACTTAGCTTTAGGGGTTAATACATTTATTATAGTAGCGGTGAGGTCCGGTCGGCAGATTAGGGGTTAATACTTGAAGTTAGGTGTCAGCGATATTAGGGAGGGCAGATTAGGGTTTTTGAGGCGGGAGTGAGGCGGTTTAGGGGTTAATACATTATAGTGGCGGCGAGGTCCGGTCGGCAGATTAGGGGTTAATAAGTGTAGGTAGGTAGCGGCGACGTTGGGGAGGGGGCAGATTAGGGGTTAATAAATATTATGTAGGTGTCGGCGATGTTAGGGGCAGCAGATTAGAGGTACATAGGGATAATGTAGGTTGCGGCGGTGTGTGGTCGGCAGATTAGGGGTTAAAAATTTAATTATAGTGGCGGCGATGTGGGAGACCTCGGTTTAGGGGTGCATAGGTAGTTTATGGGTGTTAGTGTACTTTAGAGCAGTGTTTTTCAACCAGTGTGCCGTGGGGGGGGGGCAGATTAGGGGTTAATAAATATTATGTAGGTGTCGGCGATGTTAGGGGCAGCAGATTAGAGGTACATAGGGATAATGTAGGTTGCGGCGGTGTGTGGTCGGCAGATTAGGGGTTAAAAATTTAATTATAGTGGCGGCGATGTGGGAGACCTCGGTTTAGGGGTGCATAGGTAGTTTATGGGTGTTAGTGTACTTTAGAGCAGTGTTTTTCAACCAGTGTGCCGTGGCACACTAGTGTGCCATGAGAGATCCTCAGGTGTGCCGCGGCAGACTGACAACAGTGTGACATATTTTTTAAACTTTGCTTGTTTTTTACTCCCAGTGCAGGGGTAGTTTGTAGGAGGCATGGCATAACAGCACAATACATACAGTGTGTATATATATATATATATATATATATATATGTTTGGGATGGTGGTGTGCCACAGGATTTTTTTAATGTAAAAAAGTGTGCCACTGCAAAAAAAAGGTTAAAAATCACTGCTTTAGAGCACAGTAGTTAAGAGCTTTATAAACCGGCGTTAGCCCATAAAGCTCTTAACTCCTGACTTTTTTCTGCGGCTGGAGTTTTGTCGTTAGAGTTCTAACGCTCACTTCAGCCAAGACTCTAAATACTAGCATTAGAAAGATCCCATTGAAAAGATAGGATACGCAATTGGCGTAATGGGATCTGCGGTATGGAAAAGTCGCGGCTGGAAAGTGAGCGTTAGACCCTTTCCTGACTGACTCTAAATACCAGCGGGCGGTAAAAACCAGCGTTAGGACCCCTTAACGCTGGTTTGGATGGCTAACGCAAAACTCTAAATCTAGGTGTATGTGTTTAACACCCAAAAAGTGCTGCTGGGAAGCTGCACTGCATTTTTGGTAGATGGATTCTGCCAGTGACGTGCGGTGAGATCAGAGGCTGGTGAGGTACTGGCTATGATAGGCCAGAGAAACACATATATGAACCCAATAGAGGTATCTTAAGTTAAACGAAAGTATTGTTTCTCAACCGTGGGGGCCTCAAGTACCCCCAAACAGGGCAAGTTTTCATTATAGCTGAACCCATGCACAGGTGAAATAATCAGCTGATGGGTGAAAGCCAGTTAGTAACCGTGGTGTTACTGATCAGCTGAATACTTCACCGGTGCACTGGTTCAGCTATAATGAAAACCTGGCCGGTTGGGGGTGCTTGAGGACCATGGTTGAGAAACACTGCACTAAAGCACCAGCTCATCATCTGCAATGTGTTGATTACCTGGAGAATAAACACACACACACACACACACTACATCCACACACTCACTCTGTCCACTAAGACACACACACACTACATGCACACACTCTGCTCACTGACACACACACTAACTCTGCCCACTAACACAAACACTACATGCACACACTCTGCTCACTGACACACACTACATGCACACACTCTGCTCACTGACACACACACTCTGCCCACTAACACACACACTACATGCACACACTCTGCTCACTGACACACACACTAACTCTGCCCACTAACACAAACACTACATGCACACACTCTGCTCACTGACACACACTACATGCACACACTCTGCTCACTGATACACACACTACATACACACACTCTGACCACTAACACACACACTACATGCACACACTTACTCTGCCCACTAACACACACACTACATGCACACACTCTGCTCACTGACACACACACACTACATGCACACACTCTGCTCACTGACACACACACACACACTACATGCATACACTCTGCTCACTAACACACACACTACATGCACACACTCTGCCCACTTACACACTCTATGCACACACTCTGCTCACTTACACACTCTATGCACACACTCTGCTCACTTACACACACTACATGCACACACTCTGCTCATTAACACACACACACACACTACATGCACACACTCTTCCCACTAACACACACACACTACATGCACACACTCTGCTCACTGACACACACACACACTCTGCCCACTAACACACACACTACATGCACACACTCTGCTCACTGACACACACACTAACTCTGCCCACTGACACACACTACATGCACACACTCTGCTCACTGACACACACTACATGCACACACTCTGCTCACTGACACACACTACATGCACACACTCTGCTCACTGACAACACACACACACTCTGCCCACTAACACACACACTACATGCACACACTCTGCTCACTGATACACACACTACATACACACACTCTGCCCACTAACACACACACTACATGCACACACTTACTCTGCCCACTAACACACACACTACATGCACACACTCTGCTCACTGACACACACACACTACATGCACACACTTTGCCCACTAACACAAACACTACATGCACACACTCTGCCCACTAACACAAACACTACATGCACACACTCTTCCCACTAACACAAACACTACATGCACACACTCTTCCCACTGACACACACACACACACACTACATGATACACTCTGCTCACTAACGCACACACTACATGCACACACTCTGCCCACTTACACACTCTATGCACACACTCTGCTCACTTACACACACTACATGCACACACTCTGCCCACACTCTGCTCACTGACACACACACTGACTCTGCCCACTAACACACACACACTACATGCACACACTCTGCCCACTAACACACTACATGCACACACTCTGCTCACTTACACACACGCTGACTCTGCCCACTAACACACACACTCTATGGACACACTCTGCTCACTGACACACACACACTACATGCACACACTCTGCCCACTAACACACACTACATGCACACACTTACTGTGCCCACTAACACACACTACATGCACACACTCTGCTCACTGACACACACACACTACATGTACACACTCTGCCCACTAACACAAACACTACATGCACACACTCTTCCCACTAACACAAACACTACATGCACACACTCTGCTCACTGACACACACACTACATGCACACACTCTGCTCATTAACACACACACACACTACATGCACACACTCTGCCCACTAACACACACACACTACATGCACACACTCTGCTCACTTACACACACACACACTCTGCCCACTGACACACACACACACACACTATGGACACACTCTGCTCACTGACACACACACACTACTTGCACACACTCTGCTCACTGACACACACACTACATGGACACCTATTCATTTTTTACAAAGTATACCTAGGTAGGCTCAAGAGCAGCAAAGCACAACTGGGAGCTAGCTGCTGACTGGTAGCTGCACATGCATGCCTTTTGTCATTGGCTCAGCCAGTATGTTCAGCTAGCTCCTAGTAGTGCATTACTGCCTTCAACAAAAGAATACCAAAGAGAATAAAGCAAAATTAACAACAAAATAAATTGTAAAGTTGCTTTAAAATTATATATTCTAGCTGAATCATGAAATAAAAAAAATCGGGGTTCATGTCCCTTTAAAATGGAACACAGCTTTAAATAAACCATCATCTGCAAATAAGCTTAAACTGCCTTAAACTGTTAGATGTGACATTCCCTGTTAGACACAAAATATGTTTCCTGTATACATTAAATGGTAGCATGGGTCTTGGGTTTCCATTTTTTTCAAAAGTCTTTGGGTGTGATAATCAATGTAACACGCAGTGTCTAAAGATGAACACCATGCTGATGAGCCCTGATTCATCAAGGTTAAACACACAGTCATATGTATGTTTCTTAAGGCAATTTTATGTTTTTTTAAATTCTGATTATTGTCATATTCCTGTGAAGAAATTTAAGAGGATTTGATCCATCAAAAATGAAAGATTGATCATTGTTTGATGAAATGTTACTAACAGCTGATCAGTCAACATAAGAGAGCTGTTCATTAGTATTTTATCTCATCAGTGACCTCTTGGAATTAGAACATATATTATATATAAAAACTGGTAGTAATAAAATATACATTTATGGAAACACTATGTAAAATATGTGAGAAGTAACCAAATCTGACTACTAGAGGGAGCGTAAACTTAACTAAATATAAAAGAGACAAAAATGCTTAAAGGGACATAAGTGCAAAAAGAAAATCCTCCAATGCTAAAATATTTTATTATTGCCCTGTTGCATGTGTTTAGGCTCTGGAGTTAAATCAATAGATCAGGTAGAGGGAACTATTACTCATTTTTGGGGAAGGCTGTATGGCATCTGATTGAATGTAAAGCCTGGTTTAATCATATCAAAGAAAAGCACTTGAGAGCTGGGAGGTTAGGTAAAAAAGATATTTCTGCATATATCTTTGCATATTTCATCTATGACTATTATGCCCCTTTAACTTTGTCAATGCTTTGCATTAGACACATCTGACAATGGTATTCCAGTCCATCTATTTTGCAGGTTTTTTTCATGTTAATAGTTTTGCACCTACTTATTTCACAATAATAAATATGGTCTATAGCTGAATCACACTTTTGAACTATAAACTGCAACACATGTAAAAAATGTCCTGCTGAAAAAGTATTTATCATGCATGGTTTGAATTGTGTCAGCAGCACATTTTTCCATGTGTTGCGCAAGTACTAAACTTCAGAAAAACGAGGATCTAAAGTGGCAAAAAAATCATATGGTACCACCAGCCATATTATTTATATATTTTCTGACCGGTTGGTTGCTTGATGACTGTCACCCTCTCTATATTCCTGAGTGTCAGTCTATATAACAAGTGAAAACTCAGTTGGAAGGCAAATGAGTAGGCAACGCATTATTCATTGAGTGGTGCCGGTGTCTAGTACCTTACATACCTGCTGCCTGCAACGGCCCAAAACAAACCAGATGCTGTCTAATGTTCACTTCCCTCTTCATAGTAGAAAAGTGTATATTAGGAGGGCGCTGAACAAAGCTTAAGACACTTATATTCAATAATAATATATTTTTTTTTATTTATTTATGCTCTAGTAACAATGTGTGTTTTTGACAGCCTAATAAGACCTGGGACGTCTCCCTATGGTCTAGATAACAATGATTAAGAAAATATTTGTAAAACAAAGATTAAAACATACACTTATTTGTATATGAATTTGAGTAATTATACTACCACTTTACAATTATTCCTAAAAAACAATCCCAAAATACATCATTTTAGAACCATGCACTTGTTATGTACAAAGATGTACATAAGGGTAGAATCAGTGACCTGAAATATTGGGCTATAAAAAAAGTACCTATGAATTGGAGGGGGGGGGGGGGGCATTGAAACAAGATTACTGATTAAAGAGGCTGAACTTATCTATAAATTTGATACCCTATATCCAAAAGGCCTTAACTCAGAGCTCGATTTGTTATTTGTTATTTGAATGAATCTTTATTTTTTAACATATATTATTTTATGTAGCACTTCCTATATCAGAGTAGAAACATAGATTAATAAGGATAGACTTAACATTTATACTACTATTGCTGGTCAGAGTAATATGTTATATGAATTATACAGTTCTTGTTAACAAAAAATATGTTCTAAACCAATTTTATCAGAATTTTATTTATTTGTTTTTATTAAATTCAAAGAACCACTGTTGTTTAGATATAATTAGAAATTAAATAAAAAGAGAGAAGCGCTCAACCTGAGATAGCATAATAGCTTGTTCTATGGCCAGTTACCACCCAAGAAGCAGCCTCTTTTTGCTCAACATGTGCCTTTCACAGAGAAGAACTTTCCTGAAGCATATCAGTCTGATCCTGACTTCACAGTACTGTCCAGCCCCGAAATACCAGGCAATCCCTCTCTGAAGGAGAGAAACAGCAAAACCCCAGACGTACGTTTCGGTCTGTTGTGGGCCTCGTCAGTGAGGTGCAGTCATATCCCTCTAGGCACACTGAGCAACGGGTCCACGTCTGGATTCCTGCATCACACTTAGGGAGACTTCCCCAAGTGTCATAATTTTCATAAATAAAAACCCGTTGCTCAGTGTGCCTAGAGGGATATGGCTGCACCTCACTGACGAGGCCCAAAATAGGCCGAAACGTACGTCTGGGGTTTTGCTGTTTCTCTCGTTCAGAGAAGGATTGCCTGGTATTCTGGGGCTGGACTGTACTGTGAAGTCAAGATCAGACGGATATGCTTCAGGAAAGTTCTTCTCTGTGAAAGGCACATGTTAAGCAAAAAAAGGCTGCTTCTTGAGTGGTAACTAGCCATAGAACAAGTTCGTTCCCAGGTTGAGCGCTTCTCTCTTTTTATTTATAATTAGAAATTAGTTATATACCACCTTTAGCAGAAATATTGGAAAACAATACCACCTTAAGAAAAACCAATCAAAGCCAGACCAATAAGGAAGTCTCACCTGCCTATAAAAGACTCAGTATACCTGCCTATTACTTATCTTGAAAAAGCCCATAACAGGGTGAAACGCATTGAGGGTTAAAGGCAGTTATATTCACAGAGGGAGAGGTATATCCCACCAAGGATCTAATCAGCTTTACATGAACTGTCATCTGTTGGAACATAACCCAGGTTATACCTGCAATTTACTATCTTTTACTTGTGTGCTATGCAGCACTAAGAGCAAGTACACAGAATTAACTTGGATTCACCTGTCATCTTATCATCTGGTATTGGTACCTACTGACAAGCGAAATCTACTATCCCTAACTTGCGTGCTATATAGCACTAAGTACAAGTTACGCTATCACCTAAGTCACCAGTGTTCCTGTATTAGCGACGAATATGACAACATTCAAAAAAACATTACAACTTGTGACGTAACTACACGATCACATGGGAGCAAGGCAGCTGATACTTCGTAACGCTGCAAGGAGGGCAAGCAAGCCAACCTGTCCAGTACAGAAACACACAGGACGTTGACATCCCCTCCACAGAATTCACTGACAGAAGCGTCACTACAGTAAAGTATTTGGTGGCACACCACAAATAAATACACATAGAACCGAGATCTATGGGAACTTATTGATTCTATAAATGCTACACAGTAACTGGGACAATCTGGTATCTACTTAAAACTTAACAATTGCTACACAGTAAGCGGTGTACTCCGGTATTTGTTTACAGGCTGCTTTAAGCTGTTACATTTTAGATATATCAAGGTGGTATCAAAGATTCAATCAGACTCACAAAGTCTTGTACAATAATAACAAGTGCATGGTTCTAAAAGGATGTATTTTGGGATTGTTTTTTTAGGAATAATTGTGAATTGGTAATATAATTACTCAAATTCATATACAAATAGGTGTATGTTTTAATCTTTGTTTTACAAATATTTTCTTAATCATTGTTATCTAGACCATAAGGAGACGTCCCAGGTCTTATTAGGCTGTCAAAAACACACATTGTTACTAGAGCATAAATAAATATATTTTTTTATTATTATTGAATATAAGTGTCTTAAGCTTTGTTCAGGGCCCTCCTAATAAACACTTTTCTACTAATTATTTATTTTTAACACAGCATAGAGGAAGCTGTGTTTATTAGGAGTGGTTTGATACTAAATAGTCCAGCGCAACTATAAGCCATATTTTTTGTCACTTCCCTCTTCTTCCAATGTGACTGGCCACAGTCCACACTACACACAGCGGCACTCGCTCCAACTGTGAAGGCCGGTTAGGCAATTCCTAGAGAGCCAAGCCCCACCCCAGATGATGATCGGCACTCTAACTAAAACATATTTTCCGTGACTCAACAACATCTGATACTAACCCATATGCCAAAGGATAATAAAAGCGAAGTGGCCACGTGAACTTCATTTTTAGTTAAAAAAAATGAACACGTGACACATTAATACACAGCGGGGGTGGGGGGTGGTACAGCACATTTTGTTACAAAAATAAACAGCACAGTTTTAAAACTGAAAAAAAGAAATGAACAGAACGATAGAAAAAAACAAAAAAATTCTGCCTGGTGCTTGCACATGTAGTACTTTTAGGAGGCAGTCAGTCACAAAACAAAAAATAATAACTAAAAAAACAAAAAAAAAACACCTGACAGCAACTCGGTCATGTTCTCCTGATGCTGTCAATCACCAGGGTAAAGCCGATTGGCTTCCCTGGGACAGCCCCAAAGAGGCCATTATAGAGCGGCATCAAATAGGCACTTATGGGCAGCGGGATGAGCTAGCTTAACCACCACTGTCCACCAGTGGGTGGCGCAGCTCTCGCAGGCCCATAGCCAAAAGCAAACCAGCATGTTGCGCAATAGAGGACAGCAGACCTGCTCGTGCCTCTCCATTGCACAACATGTAGCTGAAAAAAAAAGCACTAATAAAGAAATTATTTTTTGCCCATATGACAGATGAGTCTCTGCCTCACCTGCCTCTAGTCCACAAGAATTAGCAAATGAGTACAGCACCCGTTAGTACCTTTTAGCAAATGTCAGTTCTGTTTGATGCCCGTGGAGAAAGGGTTACTTCCACTCTCACAGCAATGTGGAAGAATAGTATCCACAGCACCATTTTAGGTAAAAGAAAAAACTTTATTTTCACATTACATGCATGTAATGTGAAAATAAAGGTTTTTTTCTGCCTCTAGTCCAAGCACATAGGACCAGCACAACACCTAACGGCAAATGCCTCTGTAGAATCAGTGAAGTAGGTGCAACACTTTCCAGGTCTCTATTGACTGCATGTCCCTGGATTCTGCTATGGGAAATTCTGATCATCAGCCAGTGAGCAATCAAATCAGTCCTTAAAAAGAGACAGTAAACAACTTGAGGTTTTTTATAGAAAATGTTTATTTATGCATAATGAAATAACTTCATAATATACTTTAATTGCTTATTTTGTTGCCTTTTCACAATTCTCAGAATATGAAATGCACCAGCTGACTTCTCAAGGCTAACCCTGCTACATATATGCCCCTAACTGGCCTTATCAGATAACAACTGCAAAACAATTTTTA